>NC_050446.1:110680721-110980721 GCF_903995425.1 Onychomys torridus
TGCAACGGAGATGGAGACTTGGAGGTGATTGTCGATCTACAGAATGAGGGGTCCAACAGTTAATGACCCACATTTGAAGTTTGAGAAAGGCTTTCAGATATTGACAATAACATGAATCATGGCAACCATGTGAGATGAGTCAGCCCAAGGAGACTGGAATAGTGCATGTGCTTTGTGCCCTAAGAATTCCACTCCAGGCGACGGCACGTAGGCTGGTCAGTGCAATTCCCAGTGCTGCACGCAAAGCTCACATTTGGAGAACAAAACGTTGTAAAGGAACTATTAGACATCTGATGCTAGAGGAAAGAACTGAGCATCCCTGTCTTGGAATTGGTCAGAAATAGAGTTTTTGCTACAGAAATAAATAAAACATAGGAAAAATGTATCAGGAAATTTAACTTTTGCCCCATCTTATAAAAATATTATCTTTTTCCGGTTATCAACCTCTATCATTGGCATTTCCCAAGTCACATCTTAGCAAGGATCAAAACTACTGGCTGCATTTATTGAGCTCCAAGGAGCATGAGTGAAATGTTGATTATGCCCTCTCCCACCACCCTCAAGTTTTTGCCTTGATTCACATAATAACCTGCCCTGGTAGGTGGGTCTAGTCTAAATTTGGGAAAATCATAATTCACCGAAGAGCCTTAACTGAGTTAGCTGCTATCTGAACTGCTGTTTATTATGCCAGGTCTCCATCCATGACGCAGGCAGCAGCAGCAGCAGCAGCAGCAGCAGCAGCAGCAGCAGCAGCATCTCCCCTTGCTGACTTAAGCTGTTCAATGGGGCCAGAAGATAGCACCAAGCCCAGGACTTGGATATGAACTTACCCATTCACACTTTTTCAAAATCAGGAAGTGTTTTTACTTGTTTTCAGCTCTCCCTGCACCATTCTTTCATTTTTGAAGTCTCTGTTTGTTGCTAATTTGTAAAGCCTTATCAATTCCCTGACTTTGTTTTTAGTTGTTAACTTGAAAATGTGAGGCATCACTGATGAAGTAAAAGAAAAGCTTCCTGTTTTAGGCTCTTTGTTCATAAAACCAAGTTTCTGACAAAACTATGCAGATCGCGGGATTTGGAAAAACCACAGCCATCAAGGCTGCAGGTGTGACCACCTAATTGGGCTAATTAGTGTCTGAAGCTGCCAGGTGAGCCTAGAAATAGGCCTAATAACTAAGGCTAGAAATTGCATAAAAAATTGCAGCATTATACTCAAGAATGAAATAACATCTTCTCCCTCCCTCCTTCCTTCACTCCATTCCTCCCTCTCTTCCTCTCTCCCTCCCTCCCTTCTTCCTCTTCTTCTCTGTTGCTGTTTTTACCCCCTATAAATCACTGGCTCCTACTATGGCTCATCCACATAACATGGAAGGGGCAGAGACCTCAGGTTTGTGACTTCCTTGGTTGCCTGCAATTCACAACAATCCTACTGGGCTCATAGTTGTGACTCATGATGTCCTGCAGTTTTCCCCTTTGAAGAGGGCACAACTTAATCCAAGAATGTGGTAGGGGTTTTGTAATCAGACAGTGGAAGAAACAGGGGGAGAATTTGAGCAATATGCTAGAGAAACCCCAAATGATCAGGCATGGACTTTTAGCTGAAACAGGACCTTAAGAATGTTCTTGATGGAGGCTTGGAAGCACATTGCTGGAAAGAGGACTTCTTTACGAAATGTGCAGTGAAACTGTCTGCTGAAGTTCTGCCAAAGGCAGAGCTTGTATGAGATAAATTCAGTATTACTATTAAAGACATTTCAAAGAAAATGTTGAAGGTCTCTTTCTACTAGGAGAGACATAAACTAAAGGAATGTTTCTTTTCTTTAAATAAAATTTTAAAGGGGAATCAGAATCTAATGGCTTCCAACATTCTGATGCTCTCCAGTAGACAGACCAGATGCTAGAACTGAGAGATTCACTTTCGGGACAGCACACCCCAGAGGAAAGAGTGGACACACAATAGTTTAACTCCTGAACTCAGACCAAGAAGACCAGGCAAGAGGTCCTTTCAAGAGTATGTCCCACGGACATTGGCCAACCAGAGACTCACCAGGGAGACTCAGCAGCGTGGGAAAGATCAGGAGGGCTATCTTTGGAGTGTCTGCAGATATGAGTTTTGCTTAATGGAGTGAGCCACAGTGGGGTCCATGAAGTCTACAAAGCTCTTAAGAGACTGTTTTGACAGAAACACTGATAGCTTGACATGGAAGGGACAGGGAGTGTGAAGTGAAGCAGACTCCCAGACTCCCCAAATGTGGGTGTCTGGGTAAAGCAGGCAGATGAAACTACTTTGGTGACAACTATTTACTGAGCTTTAATAGAAAAGATGATGGAAAATTAAGAGAGTGGAGTTGGAGCCAAAGAACATTTCCATGCCTTATATTTTCATCCAGAAAATTCTAATATTTTCCTGGCAGAACTTCAGGATGGACATTGACAAATGGATTCTTTTTACTTTCTGTCCTCCTAACCCCCTTCATTCACTCTGCTCTCCCATTTTGAGTCAGAATTTTTATGGGCACTTTGCTTGCTTTACCATTGTATTGGGAAGATGCTGGAGACAGATAACTCTAGTTTCACATGTCCACAGATGGAGAAATGTATCCAGTAGCTGTACTCAATAGATCACACCTATGAATTCCATTAACACCAAATTCCAACTTAATGGGGAATTTGGATTTTGAGATGATGGACTAAGACTTTGGGATTATTGGCTTAGAATGATTGCTTTTTGCATATGGTGATGATATTAGGGACATAGAGGAGTTATTTCATTGATCCATCCTTGATGATTCCCACTTTTGTGTGTCTTACTAGATTTTTGTGGGCAAGACTTCAGGCTTACTATGACAAAGATGACAGACTGTCACTTCCACAGTGTGCTTTTTGTCACCCAACTGGTTATCTAGCATTAACTTTAGTGAAGGTGGGCTTTGAATTCTATGATTTTGTTCACACACACGCACTAAGCTGATTAGTTCTTACTCTTATGATGCCTTTAAGAAGCAAACTGAAAAGAAAAGTAAAAAGTAATTCTACTAAGATCCCAATAGAAATGGATGTGGCTTCTTCCCATTAGGCCTCCAGATGGGACTAGAGCCTGACTGTAACATTTTGAGACACTAAAAAGAGAAGTCCTGTAAGCCAGGCTTAGACTCTGAACTTACAGAAACTGTGTTAATGAAGACACTCTTTGAGATGGGTCATTTCAGTGGTCAATTTGACTGGTTCAAGAAATACCTAAGGCACTAGTGAGGCACATCACTGGTTGTAGCTGTTGGGGTGTGTCAAGAGAGATTTAAGGGAGGAGGAAGGCCTGCCATGAAGGAAGATGGGATTATCTCCTGGGCTGGGATCCCATGCAGAGTTAAAAGAGAACAGGAAGAGAGTTGGCTGGGCATCAGCATTTGCCTCTGCTTCCCCGCTGGCACCTTAGACCAAGCCACTACCAATGCCATGGCCTCCTCCAACCACTCCCATTGCTGTGCCTTCCTGCCACATGGGCCACATTCTTCTGGACTCTTCCTCTCCAAAGTTGCCCTTGGCAGACGTTTTGCCACAGTTATGAAGAAAGTAATGACAGACTTTTCAGCCTTCAAGTTTGTGAACTGTCATGAAGCAGTGAAAGACTAACCCAGGTTCTATATATGTGATGACTGGATGAGTAGCAAACACTTAGACCAGCCTACCTAAGCACAGTTTCTATTATTATCATTATCATTATCATTATTATTATTATTATTATTATTATTATTATTATTATTATTAAGAGCAGTAGCACTCCATCAGTTGAACAGTGATATGCTGCTTGGAAACCTTGGAAATAACAGTTTTATCAATAGTATAGAGTTAACAGTGTAGGGAATTTAATGATAAAAATGGGGATTTAATAGTTCTCCCCAAACAGCCTAGAGTTGAGATCATAGTGTCCCAATTTCATAAAATGCTTAATGAGAGATAAAATTAAATCTCTCAAGTTCAGATATGGGTAGGACTCAGAGAGAGCCAAGGGACAGCTTTTTCCTTTGGATTTAGAAGGATTCTTTTCAGTTAGGTCACCATCGCCTGGAGGGTAGAACTGAGGCCAAGAAGTTTATCCTGAGAGTATTTGGGCTTATATGGAATTTCCAGTTACCACAGCAAAGATATGGAGCTTCATTATTGGCAAGTTCAGCTGGTAGAGCTCTAGATTAGGAGAGAGTTTTGTGACTGGGCGATTTGATGTGCAACTTTAAGATTGGTTAATTCAGGGAGCAGGAAGGATACCACAGAGAGCCAGCAGCATGCATTTGAAGCTGTAAGGTTTATCCATTTGCTTCTTGGCAAGTGCTTGGAATTTTCTGTTTAAATATTTTGCCTAACTAACTTGAGGAGACTGTGGATTGTATCAATGGAAGTCCCCACAAGAGGACCAGCACACAACATGTAGAAAGCTGTCTTAATTACTGTCCGGATAGAAGATGATAGTGTTTAAAATCTTTGTCAGATTCTTGGGTGGGCAGAACTCACAGGTTAAACCCAGACCATCTAAATGATAGAATCAAAGGCTTTCCTTACTATAACACCTTTACAATAACTTTTTTTTTTTTTTTTTTTTTTTTTGGTTTTTTCAAGATAGGGTCTCTCTTTGCACCTTTCCTGGATCTCACTATGTAGACAAGGCTGGCCTCGAATTCACAGAGATCCACCTGCCTCTGCCTTCCAAGTGCTGGGATTAAAGGTGTGAGCCACCACCAGCCTAATGACTTTTTCATTATCTTGTGAATATTATGATACCTTGTCTGAGAATACTGTTCACCACCTTTTGTAGACCTAGTACACTCCTACCATCAGGAGTTAGGGAGTGTGGTGATTATAGGAACAGGTTTTAGAGTCAGATAGTTTGGGGACTTGAAGGTTTCTTTTTAAGTTGCCAGCTATGAAACTTCCAATATTTTTTGTTGAGGCAGTATCTTACTTTAGGTTAACCTTGAACCTGGCAATCCTCCTGCATAAGCTTTCCAAGTGTTGGGAAGACAATCATGAGCCACCATGCCTAGTTCATGCTTATTTTTCTAAACCTTGATTTCATCACCTAAAAGACAGAATCAACATTAGCCACTTGAAAGGATGATTTGAAGATTAATTCAGGTAATGTATCAGCCCCATAGTGTTAAACCATGAAGGTGAGGCTGGATCAGCTCTGCTTCAGGTGGAAAGGATGTAGATGGTATGATCTGATGTGAGCCAGGGGTATTTACTCTCCTGGAGTTACAGAATTTTCCAAGAAATGCTTTTCTTAAGATGGTGTGCAATAGAAATCTTGTTGCCTATGATGTGCTATGTTCACACCGTGCCACAGATCTTTAAAGTTACACAGTCAAGCCTAAATTCAAGGCTCATCATGAGGCTATGGCATGAGAAATGAAGACCAGTTTAGTAATTCAGTCAACCATGAATAAATGGTATCTGTGAAGCAACTATGGGGTCTACAGTCACAGCCTCTGATAGACAAGGGCATCTTGATCACTAACATTTCTGACTCATGTCCAGTCCTCTCTATTTTTTTGCTATCTCTCCAGGGCAACCAATATTCTTGTGCTATATGAAGCAAACTAGAAAATGTACCCAAGATAAAATATACCATCAGTTTACTTACTTGTTTGATGTTACAATATAAAGTTCTGTTCTTGGGGTTATAATTTTCTTTTTGATCATGTTCCTATCAAAAACAAATACTCTGAGGGATGACCACACAAAATAATCATTAACCTTTTGTAGGAGAAAAATTCACAGAATGAAAATGCAGAGCAAGCAAAGGCAGCTGGGTCAGATAACAGAGTGTAACTCAAGTTAGAAACTATGTGGTATTGGATTCAGCCAAGGTTTCTTCCCCCTCACTACTGGCTTGATACTTCATTAGTCATTGTATCAATGCCACAAATAACAAATATTGAACATTTTGGGCTCTATAAACATTATCTAGTGTTTGGCAATGGTATTCTTCATTTTGGTCAGGCCTGTTTCCTAGCATAGTTCAACAAACTTCAGATTACTATAAGATCTGAAGTCTGCTTTTCTTCCCCATCAGCTTCTGGCCTGGAAGTAGAGCTGTATAAAACATTAGTTCAAAGTGTTATAAGATTTGTGGGCATGTTCTATGTTGTGAGGTAGTCAATTCTTCCATTTCTTCTCTGGTGCTGCAATCAGAGAATTTCACTGCATAAATGCTGAGAAAGGCATTTGTAACAGGGGTGCTCACAAGTAGACTTAACTATCTTTGTCATAAATGACTTCCCAGAGTTGAAGTGTGTTCCTAATTAGTATTAACAAATAAAAACCCAGAGTCAGATATTGATGGTGAAAGCTGGAAAATCAGAGAGCAGCCAGCCACCAGAGATTTCTTGTCTCTACAAAACCTCAGACTGAATGGGCCAGGTCCTGTCTCCATTTGCCTTATATTCCTGTCTCCACCCCCTCAGTGCTGGGATTAAAGGTGTGACACCACCAACTGGCTCTGTTTCTTTTTCAGATTGGTTCAATCTTGAGTAGCCCAGGATGGCCTTGAACTCCTGATCTCTCTTCTTCTTTCTCCCAAGTGCTGGGATCACAGCTGTATGCCACCACTACCTGACCTCTATGGTTAACTAGTGGCTAACTCTGCCCTCTGATCTTCAGGGAAGCTTTATTTGTCAGAACACACACACACACACACACACACACACACACACACCACATAACATAATGTATTCTGTGACATAATTGTACTGAACACCACATATGAGTTTCTTTTGGTCTTAAGTGTGACAGGAGATGCTAGACTCTTAAGAGATAATTGGTAACCATTCTTCATGAAGTCTCCTTCAGTGGGACAGTTTTCATCGTGAACCTGGGAGCTGCCTTCCAAGCACTGTTGTGGAAAAGGAATGACTAGTTAAGTTTACCAAGTTCCCCCACTGAGTGACAAGGGTGGGATAATCCATTTCTGATCACAGAGTTGTCACACCAATGCCAGGATGAGCTTGCCAAGAGGCATTCAGGAGATCCCTGGTCAGTTTCTCAACATGGAAGCAGGGCTGTCGCCTCTGGTGATGCTTTTTCCTGAGTACACTGTCCTGAAATTGGCAGCTTTTATTTCTAAGTGACAACAAGGCCATTTGAGTTTGGCTGCTCAAACTGAGATGGAAATTTTAGGGTGGCTGAAGTGAGAGACTATGTAGTACTGATGTAGACGAAGATGGTGCTTATGAGAACTTATATGGGGCTGAGATTAGGTTTTACTTTCTAACTTTTAGATTCAGTGAGGGAGAGGAAAACAGGGAGGGGAAAAGAAGGGATGAAGAGGGAGAAGGGGAGGGGAGAAAAAAGGGAGGGTGTGGGAGACTGCTTTGTGGAAGAGGGGATATTATGTTAACAAGGTGTACACTTTGAAGCCTAGATTAATTTTATAGTGGAAAACTAGTGAGCAGTTCCCAGCCATGGAGGGCTCACACACATGAAGTCCTAGGCTTTGCTTGTACTCTTTTCTTCCTGTGTGAAATGGAATCTATCTTACCCAACTTCCTAGATTCGGCAGGTAAGACATGTTTTCCCAGTCCCCATGCGGGTGGGTTGGTTGAAAAGACATTTTTCCAATTGCAAAGAGGAGTTTTGAAGACTAAAAGGGGAAGTGTGGTAGAGCCTGTTGTCTTCACTGGCTTTTTGAAGTGTAGCAGTATGAGAGGCTTTGACAGAGGATCTTCCATCTGTCTCTTGGTGAGAGCCTTGGTTCTGATCAACCGGACACACACACACTGATACAGTTCATTTGAGGTGGAATTCTTAAAAATAGGTTTAAAGCATGGTTAAACTTCCACACAGGTTCCATTTTATAATTACATTCTGTTTTTGATGAAATTATCTCCATGAAAAGCCTGCTGTTTATTCTAAAAAAGCTTTTTTTTTTCCTCAGCAGTCTTTAGGCAATCATATAACTGCAAGAACTTCATGAATCTCAACTTTGCACACCTCTCAATGATAACTCTCACTCCTTAGACTGCAAAATTATACATTAGATCAATAAGGCAGATACATTTTAAATTTTATCTGACCTTTAAATGATCAATTCATTCCCTAAAAGAATGATTTCTCAAAGCAAGGCCTGGAGCTTGCACCTGTAGATGATGAGCAGGCATCGCACTCTTAACTACAGTCTCCAAACAGTCTCCAAACACTCTGGACTCTTCTCTTTCCAGTCCCCGCTTCCCTCCTGCCAACATTTCTCTCCTCTTTCCCTGGCCCTCTCTGGCCACCCCTGTAGGTGATCTGTTTTCCTTTTAAACTCACGAAACTTGATTTTGCCACAGGGTCTCTGTACTGCTTCTTCCTTCTGGCTGTGAATGTTTCCTATTTTAAAGTCTGCCTACTTGTTAGGTAAGCTGTGGTGTCCATCTACCAAGGCAGTTACTGGAAATTGGAAAGAGGATGTCTGGCTGGGTAAACATTAATACATCAAGTTTCATGAACTAAAATAGATGCTTCTGTGCCCAACATTGTATCATAGTACAGACAGTTATCAAACAAGAAGGAGCTGAAGCTTTATTGAAGTAGAGGATAGGAAAGCTGTAGTGGATTGAATCTATGATCTTTGAGAGAAGGCATATGGAAAATATCAGGATGAAAATAAATAGGACAGGGGTCACTGAGCTAAGCTAAAAGGTAATGTGAGGACCAGAGTGTAGGGTAAAAGGCAGACATGAAAGCCAGAAGAATCACCCTGGGCTACTCCTCACTGTCAATGTTTCTGAGAGTTTCATTCAGGCCAGGGTATGACAAGTATCTGATAAAGTTTGATTCCTTGGTGACTAGTCTCAGTAATTAGGGGAGACACTAAAAGAAATAGCCACTCTAATGTTAGAAAACATACAGGTGTCTTACAGTTTAGGAAAGTACATTTCAAAACATACTAAAGGAACTAGGGACTGTCAGAGAAGTTTGACTAGATTGGCAGAGCTAGTGAAGCATGAGCAGGGAGGAAGAGAATTATAAAGCTGTGAAGGTGTACTCATTCATTGAGCAGCTCCAGACATAAACTATAACAAAAGAGAAAACAAGGAGTGGTTTTCCAGAATGTAGCAGCCAGATCTGGAGATTCTCTACTCTTGATTTTACCTGTTTTTTCTAATAAGACTATTTTTATACAGAGAAGAGAGGACAAAAAAGGAAGAGAGAGAGAACCCCAACTTTGGAAATGTTATGAAATATTGACAACTGCAGAGATGAAGATGACCTAGGAGAGCTAGCTTGGCAACCTTCAGCCTCCACAGGATAAAGAGAAGGCTGTTAGAAGGCTTTGAAGGGCAGTCAATAACTTACCATGAAATGAACTGGTATATCTCTCAACTCTCAGCTGAAAATCTTCTTCTTGAAGTAAACAACAATTAATATAGAGACCCACAACTGGTCAATGTATAAACTGTGGAGTTCTGTGCCCTAAATTGGACCTCTATGTCATCCTTTATCTCCCTAAAATGTTCAGTGGACACATGCCCACAGGAGAAAATCCTTTCTGGACACAACAGGGCAGTCACACACATGAACTCAGTCATTGTGACAGCATTCACAAGATCTAAGCAAGCTCAAGCCAGACGGGATCCCTTCAAGGAGGGAAGTCCCACCTCTAGCTGAGGAGATACTGGCAATTGATAGCTGCTAGGACAGGGACAGTCAATTTTCTTTAAGGATATGACTCTTGGTAGGTAAATCATATTTAAAAACAAGTCCTAAGCCCAAGCATATTTGGAAGGCACTAATTAGTTTCCATGGATTTAAAAAAAGAAAAGAAAAGAAAAGATGAAGTTGGGTGGGTGTAAAGGTAAACTGGATCTTGGAAGAGTTGCAGGAAACCAAATGTGATCAAAATACATTGTATAATATTCTCAAAGAATCTTAACACACACAAATGTACAACCATTCATTCATTCATTCATACATACATACATACAAACATACACACACATATATGACATCTTTGAAGTTAGGAACTAGGTAGACTATGTATTAAAGATATCTTTGTACTTTAGGGGCAAATAGGTGGCTCAGAAGTTGAGGGCACTTGCTACTCTTTGAGAAGACCTGAATTTTGTTCATAGTACTCATGGTGGATGGTTTACAACTGCTTGTAACTCCAGTTCTAGGGAAAACAACACCCTGCTAGCCTCCAAGGGCACCTACATGCAAGTATACACATATGCACATACTCTCACAGATACACATAAATAAATAATAAAGTAAATCTCAAAAAGAGAATGCTTTGAAGGCTAAAATTGATAAGGGGTGGTCTGAAAAGATATACACATTTACATGACTCCAGACTATCAGGTTAGAGAAATTGTATTCAATTATAGTAGGATAGGATATTATATTTAATAATCTTTCTGCACCTGATGCTGACTCAACCACTAACAGTCAACTAGAGAAGACAAAAGTTTCTTTTCATGCAGATATAGAATAATTGAAAAAAAAAAACCACAAACTGAGTACCCTTGTGAGGATCAAACTGCAGAAGTCACAGATAATACCATTTGATATGAATCCCAAATGATTGTTCTTAAATATTTTGGTTTTAAGAACCCACTAAATTTGTTCAGGACCCAAAAGACTTCTGTTTATGTGGGAATTAAAATTTATCTACTGCATAATATGTTAAAAATAAAAAGCTATTTTAAAATTTGATTTTTAACTACATTATTATTATTATTACTATTACTACTACTACTACTATTATTATTATTATTATTATTATTATTATTATTATTGATTTTTAAGGCAGAATTTCTATATGTAGCCCTGGCTTTCCTGGAACTCACTCTGTATGCCAGGCTGGCCTTGATCTTGGAGATCTGCCCGCCTCTGTCTTCCGAGTGCTGGAACTAAAGGCATGCATCACCATCACCCAAAGAAGAAGCTTATAAAGCTTAACAGTATAGAGTTCATGATCCTTTAGACATCAACCATGACAGTGTGATATATGTTACTTTCTGGAAAAGCCTACTGTATCCTCAGTAAATAATGAATGAAAAGGACAAATGACTCTCAATTACTATGAAAATAGTTTGATCTTATAGACTTTTCAAAGAGCCGAAGGTTCCCAGAGTTCCCAATTGCACTATGAAAACCAAGCACTCAAATGTTCATGATAATTTTATCTGTTATAAAGGATGCTTTGTAGCATCCTTCTGTAGAAAAATGAATAAGATATAAAAAGTTTCAATTGAAACTAAACCCATGTTGTCTGTATGAATCAGAATTTTTATCTCAATCTTAAGTTTTTTTTTTTACAAAAAAACCCAGTTATATAGTATGACATCACAATAAAATTTAAGTGTACCAAAATATTTAGAATTATTTCTATAATACTAATTCAAAATTAGAAAGAAATCGAAAACATTAAGTTGTGCTCATCATGTGAGGCAGAAGTTGTGATGTTTCTGTTTCTGCTTTTTGTTGTATCAGTTGAGTGATTTCTGGGCTGTAACAAAGGGAAAGGATTAACAGGATTGCTAGCTCTAGTCCAGTGAAAATAATGACTTCTTCTTTATTTTGAGGCAAAGTGTTGCTATGTAGCCCAGACTGGCCTGGAACTCACACTCCTTTTAGTTTTGTTTCCCATGTGCTGGGATTACAGGCACATGCCATTGTGTTCATCAGGAATAGTGGTAATTACAGGATGATTCATCAGGGCATCTGGAGTTGGTTATAAATGTAAACCAGTGAGGGATTCTAGACACACTGAATCAGAATCTTCAGGGTGATGTTGAGAAGGAAGAAGATTACACTAAGCCTCTCAAGACCAAGTTTGAGACTCAGTAAGAACAAAGATATACAACCATTCAACCTCCCCTTTGCATATAACACACTTAATTTAGAAACAACTTGGGTAATATTGCTTATGATGTTCTTATGAACAAAACAGTTAAGTATGAAAAGCAGTTTTCATGGGAGGAGAAGAGATGTTAGAAATTGAGCCCATTGAACATATGCTAAGCACAGACTGTATTACTGATCTGCATTTCCAGCCCTTGCCAAATGTTTAAAAAGAATCCTCTCCTTTGACTATTCAGAGGATCTCAGTCAATTTGCTTGGAGGTGAAGCCTTATAGGAGTAGGTGTGGTCCTTTTGGAGGAAGTGTGTCACTGGGGGCAGGCTTTGAGGTTTCAGAAGCTCAAGCCAGGTCTAGGGGCTCCCTGTCTCTTCCTGTGGATTCAGATGTAGAATGAGTCTGCAAAGGACAGATGGACCTTTGCAAAGTGTAGGCAAAATAGGTAAGCTGGAGTTTCTGAACAAGAGCAATGGGGGTCATGATCCACCAAAGAATACTGGTTGCTGTTGTAAATTTCTACTTAGGTAAACCTTCCTGAAGCCTGCTGTCTAATGCTGAAGACCACCATTCAACTGCAAATAAGGGAAGATACACTTCTTTCATGGGGTCACAATTCTAATTCAGCCAGCTGAAGAGATAATAGAATCTTCTATCACTTATCAACTATGTCCCTTGTTTATATCCTTTAGAATCACTTTACACATAATTTAACACAATTTATCCACTATCCATGCATGCACTGAGTAAGTACTGGTATAATGAATGACAAAGAAACGTGAATTTTGTCCTTTGTTGGGATTGGAAAACACTGGAGTGATCTCTTGGATAATATTCTGATAAACATCTATGATGTTTTACTCCCATGGAGAGCTTGTGGGCAACTGTCTGATAAAGTATGGCATTTTTTTACCCTGAGGTAAAGAACTGCAGCATCTGAATTGTTTTTGTAGTAAGTGAGCATATCTGAAACTTAATGAGTTGGCATTCTGCTTCTATACAGTTGTCAACATGAACATTCCTTGTCCAAAACCTACCAGCTCTTTGTCTGGGTAAATTATAGCCTATTCAATGACTGAAATTATTAGTTAATATTTGAAATAGTTATTTTGTAGACAAGGAAAATAAATTTGAAGAGATGCATATTTACCATATAAATTATACATTTGGAAACATACATGTGAGTTTATGTATATACCTATAAATATGATTTATTATATTGAAATCTGTTATCATTACATCATTTATAATAGTAAGCAAAAATATTTTGAGAGCAAATAGAAGACAACAGAAATATGTCCAGAAAAATATTCAATTAGGGCTTTTGCTGATATTATCAGAGAAGATGGATATTACTGACAGAAATAAAAATTCATTTCATAGCTTAATTTTGCACCTAAATTTTAAAATAATCAGTATCTGAAGATAGACTACATTACTTTTTATGTGCCACAAATGAAGACTAACTGTGGCTAATATATGGATATTTAAAAAAGTTACCCAGTCTTTATGATGGTACTTTAAATCAAATCAGATCATGGCTCAACCTGAAGACAGAATTCTTGCATACCTTCATGGGTGCCAGCTGTATGGGAGTGATGCATGATGGATCCACCATGGGCTTGGGTCTATTGGCTGTGTCTGCTAACAGGCTGTGCCACTGTGGGGGAAGGCCAGTAAATTTCTGCTCCTGTGGATCAAATCCAGTATGAACCCTGTGCTCAAAGTTGGATGGGCCAGATATTTCAATCTTTTTCTTTTTCTTCCCAAACATGATGTAAAAACCTGTGAAATACAAAAAGAAAACAGGCAGCTTATTATATTTTGCCACCAAAAGATAAACATTTTATTTTATTAATCATTCAGTTACATCATTTTAGTTATCTCTCACAGTATTAATTTCAAAAGATAAAAGTTTGCTTTTTCAGCCTGTATGGATGAGACAATTTCATTCTCAATCTTTGTTCTTGTCTTGAATGATCCCTGTGGATTACAGTTGCTTGTTCCATTGATGCTGAATTTGGCCCATGTGACCTGCACTGATCAATGGTCTAGATAATAAGCCAGTCTGGGTGGGGGTGTTTGGAGGCTCTGTGTGCCCCTACCCCAATGTACTTGCCATGAAGTTTCCTCAGGTAGATTATACTTCCTAATCCTTGGTTTTAGAAGAAGAGATCTATGAAACAGACATAAGCGCATCCTAGAGTCAAGACCCAATTGAGCCATTGGTAAGCCACAGCTGATAGATGTATAGATATACATATAACATTACTGAAGCAAAAGCTGACTGATTTCTAAGGTGAAGCACCTCGAAGTTTGGTATATAGTCAAAATCCAAAACTTATATGGGACAAAATAACATTATATATATGAAAAATGAGCTAATAATTACTCAGCATATAAATCAGTTAATATAGGTAGAAATAAATATTTATCAAATACTTAGAAAATCACCTGGCCAAAGTGGGTCCTATAAGAATTAACTGCAGCAAATGGTAACACTGTGCTTCATGGTTCTGGCAGCCTGTGACATAACTTAGCTTTGAACACTGGGTCATCATGCATTACATGTTTGTACCATATTTTAGGTATGTGCTTTTTGACCAGGAGTACTCACCTGTGAGTAGGATAAACAAGGTCACTTTGGGAATCCTTCTACACATTGCCATGGAGTTTATAAAAGGTAGTAAGCATATTTCTTGGTGGACTTAAATATTTACTTTTCTTTCTTAGGGATCCTTATAGCAGTGTATAACCATTCTGACAGGATTGAAGATATTCTACAGAGAGACATTTGTGTCCCAGAAATCCTATACTGGGAGAAGGAAAAGGCTGAAGCCTGGTGCTGACCAGGGAGGAGTTTGCCACAGTGCTGAGATTTCACTCAGTGCTGAGAACATGTTAGAGCATTTTTTAGGAGAGACTGGATAGTGGTGCAGACAGTAGTGATAGGCAGGACTACACCTTGGCCTGAAACAGTGAGCTATACACACTTTTTGCCCTCTATTTAAACCTAAGCCTTATCCTAACCCCTGAAGACAGACCTGGGGTTCACTGGACCTCTTAGTTCTTCATCATAATTTGGCCACATAGACTAAATATCCTTTTTCTGCCTTTCCACATTACTTGTTAGTTTGATTGGTTTATTGGTGATGGGTGGCTCACCCTGGCTTGCTAGGAAGCTTTTAGGGTTCAAGCACCAACTCAGATCATTCCAGTGATGATAGCTCAGGTGGTCAGAGCTTTGTGCCTATTAATACCATCCCTCATTTCCCCCCTTCATTCCATTTTGATTCTCTTCTTCTTTGATTAGCCTCTCTTCCCTCTCCTCACAATTTATTGCTGTTTTTAGGCAGTCTTTCTTCTGCCTTCTAGCTCTCTCAAGACTTCCACTTGCATAAACATTCTGTTATAGACATGCGCTCATTCACAGTCCCAATTCCCTCTCATGTGTTAAAATTGGGCTCTGAAATGTTCCCAAAGTCTCAAGTATTAAAAACCTGGATCCAGGAGGGTGTTGCTATTGAGGGATGATTAGCTCATGTAGGTATTCAACAGGGCTGTTTGGAAGTGGAATGTGTTGGGTCATACAAATCTTTGATGGGCATATTTTGACTCTGACCCTGGCTCTTGCTTCCTGATCCACATGAAGAAATTGTTCTCACTGCTATGCTTCTTTTCATTCCAGGTCCAGTGTCATCGGATGTAGTAATCATGTACTAAGTTCTTGGAACCTGTGAGCCAAAATATACCTTTCCTCCTTCAAAGTGATTTTCTCAGGCCTTTCATCACAGGAAAAAGATGTGAAGAACATAGAAAAAAGCCCTCTGTCCTTTATGGGTTCTACTTCAGAGTAACCTGGACATCAATGAAAGATGGCAACAGCTCAAATATTTTGTTGATTTTTTAACCTTAAAAACATTTAAAAGAAATTATTTAGCTAGGTCTCATTTTCATGCCTTTAACTATATACTTGGCAGGCTGAGGTAGAAAGAATGCCCCAAATTCAAGGCTATTCTAGGCTAAGTAGCAAGTTCTTATTCAGTCTGATCTACAGAGTAAGACCATGTCTAAAAAACACAAAGTGAAGCAAAACAATAAGAAAAAGAAATTCTTTAGCCACTTTAATATATAACATATTGCACACCATAGGGAGTTAATAAACACAGGTCTGATAGTCTTAAAACTTGGACACACTGAACTGGAAGTATAAGGAAGTGAAGGGATCTGGAGAAGTCTGTTGCAGGAACTGCCTGCAGAGTCTAAGTCCTCTCTCGCACTGACACCAGATTTGGATATATAATTTGCTGTGGTCTGTGGTCTTAAAATAATAGAATACAAGTATTCAATGTGCTGACCAATCAGGGCTTAACCTCTTGCTGCTCTCAGAACCTGAGGTCCACATAAGTAAAAAAGCCATGTTATCCTGTTGTAGCTCATGGTCATTTGTCATATCAGCCAATCCTTGTTAATACCCAGCAGTAGAGCTGCTTATTGGATCTGTAGCTCTTTGCAAGGGATAGACCATCAGTAGAAAAACTACTCAGATGAGCTACATCCTCAATTTCTGACCTATCCAATCAGGACACAAATACTTTGGACCATTATTTTTGGAAGCTGATTGTTACATAGAGACAAGCTAATAAGAAACACCTATCACTTCCTGCATAGCATCTTCATGTCCTCATCACTTTTTCAGTTTTGGCTGCTCCAAAGTTTCTAATAGCAACATTCAATCCAGGCAGCTACATCAGCCATCACACAATTGCCTTAAATGCAAAGGAGTCTTAATTGTGATGCCATGACCTTGGTAGTTAACTGCTTGGAGCATTTTCAGTTGAAGAAAATTATAAATTATTGACTCTATAAACCAATTTTTGGCTTTATTTGCTGAACATAGAACATATTCCCAAATATCATTTGGTCATTTATTGGTTGAGTCAATTTGACATTTTAGTAGACTTTCATTTTCATAATTTTCAAAAAGAAAAAGTCATTTGGGAAGAGTTTGTTTGCACATATTCATACCTGAACAAGCAAGAAAAATTCTAGAACAAATATTTTTAGAACTAGAATAGAGATGTCTTGCTATTTCCCTTTCATTCATGAATTTTCTGGAGGCTACTATGCCCTTCAAATGACTGCATATAAAAAGAGAATATAAGCGTATTAACAATGTACCTAGGAATGGTGAAAAGCAAATCTGTGCATGAATTAACTTAAGTCTACAACATCCTGTGGTCCTATATGCCATTATTTAAGTGTTATTAATCACAGATCTACATGACTAGTAAGATCAAGTTTTCAAAGGAAACAGTTGTTCATGATAGCATATGCCTGAAATCTCAACACCTAGAAATGTCAAGCCCCAGGCTTGAATAAATAATGCTCTACATAGTGAGACCATCTTTCAAAACCAACCAACCAACCATTGGAACAAATCAAGAAAGACAAAACAAACCAGCAATAATGACCACCACTACTACTGTTTCTGGGATTGCCATTTCATAACTGGTTACTACAGCTAGCACAGTGGAGACCCTGGCAGCAAAAGTAGCTACCACAGTTAACTAATTTTTCATTCTATTGGACATGACAAATTTAAATCAATAGTTATATACATTTTGATTGGCTTTGAAAGTTATAAATTTACAAACTCAAGTTCCATTTGCTCTCGGGATACCATCTTACAAAGACTCCAGTTTGCAGTAAGGCTCATTAAGGAAGGGAATGGCTCAGCTGCCATTAGCCTACTGGCTATGGGTGGGTTAAGACTTCTGTTGGTCTTTTCTGTGTCGAACACACAGATTGCAAGCCCACTGCCACTTAGAGATCTTTGGCAACAGGATTGAGCCTATATGATAATGAGTAATCAGAGATGGGTAATTCCTGGGGGGTGCTCACCAACCTAAGACAGAACACCTTTGTGGCCTGGACAGGTGTCTCCATGATGGGTAAGGTGACCTGCTGATGTCCCATGCAACCTAAGTCAGAAGTTCATTTATTTAGTAAAAGGGGGAGACCTGTAGGTCCCTGGCACCCGTTTTGGGTTACTGTTGCCTTGCTTGCCAACCTTGACCTTAATATCCTCCTTATGCTAATTCCCTGTGAGATTCCACCCTCCTGAATGCTTAAGGAAAGCTCCTGTTTGTGTATCCAGCATATTGGGTGTTAACAGCTTAGACGCAAGATTGTAAAACATCAGGAGCAGGGGTGGGGATTTAGCTCAATGGTAGAGTGCTTGCCTAGCAAGAGCAAGGCCTGGGGTTCTGTCCTCAGTTCCAAAAACAAAAACAAAAACATCAGAAGTGAACTTCTGCCCTCCATGGTTCTCCCATTGTGCTGTAAGCCTGTATTTAAGACCTCCTCCCTCCTTCAATAAATGGCATTTGGCATTCAAGAAAGAAGAAGAAGGAGGAGGAGGAAGAGGAGGAAGAGGAGGAGGAGGAGGAGGAGGAAGAGGAGGAGGAGGAGAAGAAGAAAAAGAAGAAGAAGAAGAAGAAGAAGAAGAAGAAGAAGAAGAAGAAGAAGAAGAAGAAGAAGAAGGGATCAAGATCATGATGGGGAAACCCACAGAGACAGCTGACTGGTGCTAGTTGGAGCTCACTGACTCTGGACTGGCAGCTCGGGAACCTGCATGGAACTGAATTGGGCCCGCTGAATGTGGGTGACCTTTGTGTGGCTTGATCTGTTAGTGGGGTACCTGGCAGCAGGGCCAGGACTTATCCCAGGTGCATGAACTGACTTTTTGGAACCCATTCCCTGTGACGGGATACCTTGCTCAGCCTTGATACAATGGGAGGGGGTAGGCTCTCCTTCAACTTGGTATGCCAGACTTTGTTGGCTACCATGGGAGGCCTTACCCACTCTGAGGAGTGGATGGGGATAGAGTAGGAGGGAGGTGAGGAGGTGGAAGAAGGGGAGGGAGGGGGAACTGGGGTTGATATGTAAAATGAAAAAAAAATTAATAAATAAATATATTTAAATAAGAAACAAACAACAACAACAAAAGAATAGTCACAGAAGAAATGCAAAAAAGAAATTGAAAAAATAAAAGTTCTAAATCCCAAAGCAATATCTTTGTAAAATTCTCATTTGACTGAATCAAAAATAGAATCTCAGAGATTTGTAGTGATGGCCTCTCAACAGCACTCATTACTGCTTTCATTCAGATGGAAGATGGAGACAGTGTCCTGGTGTCCCTTAGCACCAGGTAACAGAGGGAGATCCAGTAATGATATGAACATATGCCTGGTAGGTGTATTTGTCACTTTTCTTGTTGACATGAGAGAATACCCTGACAAATGCACATAAGGAAGGAAGGGTTTCTTTTGGCTCACGGTTCCGGGGCACAGTACAGCATGGCAGTGAAGTCATGCCAATAGCACCTACAGGAAGCTGCTCATTTTGTGTCTACAATCAAAAAACAAAGAGAGAGTTTAATGCTGGTGCTCATCTCACTTTTATTTTATTTTTGTGTGTAGCTTGAATTTTCTCTCCAGGTCCCGCCAAGCCCTGGCGAGAAGTTCTCCAACTACATTTGTGGAATCCTTACTCATGGAATGACACTATCATATTTAAGGTGGCTACTTCCATCTCAATTAACTCAGTCTAGAAGTTTCCTTATAGACATGCCCAGAGGCTTGTTTCCATGGTGATTCAAATCTCATTAAGTTTAAAATCAAGATTAGCCATCATGGTAGGTGCTGCCTTTGTCATGTGTCCACAACTGCTCAGGGTACTGAATATTCAGTGTATGATGCCACATTTACAATAGCCCTGTGACAGAAATTCTGAAAAGAGACCCACATTTGATGACTTGATGAGAGGACCTGTGGATCAGTAGAAACCCATGGCTATGATTTAGTACAAGGAAAGGATAAAAAATAGGAAGGGGAAAAAGTACACAGACCAAGTCCAGAGGAAGCAAGGCACTGGGTTTCAAGGGCCCTTCTTCAGTGCACACACATGGGGCATGAGTAATTACTGCAACACTGAACAGTGATAGTACATGGTATTCCAATGCTGGATATTAGAGAGGCTTCAGGTGGTGCAGGAGGATTGTACTCAGTGCTGTCACATCTCTGCCCTCAGCCTAGTCTATAATAAAGTTTAAGACTCCAGAAGGAAAACAGGGATTCAGTGAAAATCACAGTGTTTTTTTTACAAACAGTGACCAATTTTTCCCAGGGAATGGTGAGAACCTTTCTAAGATCCAAATTCCCAGATGAAAACCCAGGACCAACCTTATACACTGACTTTTCTAAGACATGCAGTTTCAGACTTGTTTTATTAACTCTTTTTCACAGAGAAAAATAAATGGATCAGAGAGAGGTTGAATTAGAGACTCGGAGCCTCAAATCAATGTTTTTAATCAATATGTCAGGAACCACTGTCTTACATTTAGCTGCTCTGACAGATAGGCCATCCTGTCCTTTCCAGGGACTCCATGAATGGGGATAGTGAGCTTTAAAAAAGGGACTGTGAGAGTCTGAAGGCTTCTGGGTTCCTCTTGTCAGTGTCGGGGGTTGGGGTAACCGCCTAGTATTGCTATCTGCAGCTTCAGAAGCTCCCCACTTAGGGCATGCAGCAAGATCTGAATCTTTGACTACACCATAGAAGATATACAGAATAAGTCAGATTAAATCAGAATTAGGGTTTATTAAGTTGAGATAAAAGATATTGTACATTCTAGATCTGTGCACTGGTCTTCAGAAAAAGGGACACCCTTAGGTATCACCACACCCCTCATAGGAATCTAGACTTTTAAGTCACATTGCTAAAGGAGTAATTCACAGTCAAATTTCAAGCTGAAGTGAACTTTAAGATTAAGGAAACAATATGAGTTGGCTGATTCGTTTCTCCGAATTCAGGAAATCTGATTTCCTTTTGTGGATGCAACTGTAAGGTTGTTCTATGAGATATATTGCTTAGACTTGGGGCTCAAAGAAGAGTATTAATCCAGAAAAACTCAAGTTCACGAGCATTCTGGCCTAAAGTAGGCACAGTTCATTCATTGTTTTTAATATCATTATTTATATTTAAGGAAGCAAGCATGATCTCTGACTTCATGTCGGGTTCTAGAGATAGGTAGGGGCTTCTTTCTCTTTCCATTTCAACTTAACTTTTACTGTCCTTCTACTTTGCCTCACTCTGCAGTTTCTCAAAACGGTACTTTCTCTGAAACTACAAATTCTGTTATTGATCAGTCAAGGCTGAAGAGCTACCCAGGCTGCATTGAGCATAGAATGCATGTCCTGGAGAATGAAGGGTCCTGGAGGGTTGGCATGTGTATAACAAAGGACGTGGCATCTCTCATGTTCTGGAATGTCAGCAGACCTTCTTTCAGAACAAGTGGGTGGATATATTCTATTACAAAACAATTGCTATAGGTTTAAAATTTGTCATTTGAAGAATGACTGACAATTGTTTCCTCATCCCTTTAATATCCACCAGCTACCCTAGCTGAGCATCAACTAAAGTGGGTTCCTGGAAACAGCAGCTGTACGGAAGGCACATCCAAGAGGGAGGCAGAGAAGGACAGTTTTCTCAGCCAAATAAAATTTCAGAAGAAAGTGTTAGAAATTTCGTTTGTGGGGTATTCTTCATTATATAATTTATTACCATGATGCCATAGAAGTAAGAAAAATGATATGGAACAGACCCTCAAATTCTTATATTTCCTCCAAGGCAAGTCTTGGAAGAGACATTGATGTCTAAATATTCAAAGTGTACTGACATCTTCATGGATTTCTCAGTCTCCAATCTACCTTCAAAGACATCCCAGCTCTGGGCTCTACTTTAGTGGGTCCTACTTTAAGTATGCATAGGATAAAGTGCCTGGATGTAGGCACCTCCTTGCTTAGAACTATACTGGCAGGAATGGTGAACAGAGATTGGGAGTGGACGAGCTAGTAAGAGAAGCTGAATCCAAGGACAGTTGAATCAGTGGTTTATGCTGGTGGCACAGCACTTTGCTAGGGACAGAAGAAATCACTTCAACTCTACTTACCAGTTGAGTGACAAGACATTGCTCCATATGTGTAAACTCACATATACATTGCACAGTGATTTGTTTTATATGAGCCAGTCAACCACCTGCATGGAAAAGAAAGCTGAGGACTAGAGAATGAATGTGACTAAGTCCATCTAAGTAGAAAGATACTTAAGAGGAATGTCAAGCCAGGCAGTTTACCCACTGAGAAAGGGCTGCCATACTGTGCTCCTTTACTGTAAATACCTATCCTGCCTCTAGTATGTGGCATACTGCAGGGCCCCAGAAGTTTCTGAGAACAGAGCCTTGTTCTCCAATTGAGCTGGCTCCAGATTTTAGGAAGAGACTAGAAACAGGCCTTTGAAAACAGCACAGTAATAGTAACTATGAAGAACCACATATTCCTTGGCATGAGGCAAACTCTCGATCATGTGCGGCTGCTTCTGAGAATTCTATGACATACTACCTTCCTTTTACAAGCATGTCCTAAGGCTTTCAAATAACTTGATTTGTCTAAGTGGTCTGGTTAAAAGGTGGCAAAATCACATCTAAGTCATCCTCACTTCATACCTGTCTCTGAAGTGTTGCTATTGACCAGTAGACTGCAAAGTATTATCCTCTGTACTAAGGCAGGTTCACTTCAAATGACATTTAAGCAAAACCAGTGATATGGATCAAGCCTGGGATGCATAGGTAAGGATCCACCCCATGTCTGCCCCTGGGGATTGGCTCTTCTTTCTACCTAGACACATAAATGAACTCCCTAAAGAACCTGAGATTCTTGAGGCACATGCTTGCTGGGGCCTGTGCAATATGTGCTATGCTTTTACTCGCACTGTTAGTAAGTCTATACTTCACCACCACTACTCCACATCTTGTCCATTTTATTGTTTGAGATGCAAATGATCTGGGCATTGCATCATGGGATACCATGAAACTCCCTCTAGTCATTTGAATGTGTGTGTGTGTGTGTGTGTGTGTGTGTGTGTGTGTGTGTGTGTGTGTGTGAAAACTTGGGGAAATGAATTGGTGAAACCCAAAGAGATGCCATGGTAAACCAGAAAGAACTGTAAATTGTTAGGGAGTGTGTCAGCAATTGTTATGTTTCATATACCTTGTGAACTAGGTATTTTTTTCCTGAGGTATTTTAAAGTCAATTTTAAATTAATGCTTAGAAAATTTCACATTAGAATAGTTTCAAATCATTCAAAATCTGTCCTTTGGGTTGATATTCCTATAAACAAGATTGATTTTCATGGTTCCAAAGTAGGAAGAGCTACCCAGTGCCACTCTGAATGGTCCTGAGTAGTCATGCACAGATTTCAAAAGCTGCTGTTCAAGATAAGAACTACTTGGAAGAGAACTTGACCTCCTTGTTGGGACCAGTGCATGGATTCACAGTTTTTCAGTGGTGTGGCATTCTTGTGGGACTTCAATACCTTAGAGACTAGAGAATGTTCACACAAGACAGAACCCTGCAGTATGCATTCAGAGACCCCCACCTCTTGTATTATTCATGACTATTTTAAACTGTTTTCATTTCTTTGGTACCTTAACCCCTGACCCTAGACTGGGGCTTAAAGCTTGATGTGTTTAAAAACAACAACAACAACAACAACAACAACAAACAAGATGGCATTTTGTGAAACTATTTTCTTCATGAAATCACCTAAAACAGCAACATTAAAACAAATTTATTATACAATACCATTTCCCCTTTGGACACACTGAATGCTTACTGTAGCACTGAGGTTGAAAGCTGAACTTATTTGGCAGAACCTCAACCCAAGGTCTTCAGCACCTGTCAATTCTATGACTCATGGCAAACTACTTTGCTTACTTCTTAGAATGAGTGTTTGAAAAATGGAATGTAATAACCCCAGTTGGCTGCTGTCAGGTATCAAAACAGTCAGACAAGAGATTAGATCTGAGCTGGGCTCATCCCTTGTAGGTTTCTGACAAATCTATTGTAGTATTTTAAGATAACTATGGTAATGAGGACTGTACAAAAATGTTACTGTACTAAATCTCAATGAACAGTGTGTCTAAAAGGGATTAATATAGTGAACTTGATGTTACACACATTTTATACTACTAATAGCAATAATATTAGATAGGGGTGCAGATATGTGCTAGGATCTCAGACACGCATGGAATGAAGACAAGATGGGGAGAGCTGAGCTCAAGCTATTAGACAACCTTTTGTTCATGTCCCCCTCAGCATCTCAAACAGTATTGGATAAGTAGAGTTGACCTTTAACTCCTTCTCTAACAACTAGTGATATGGTTTCAAGCCCTGTGACTAAACTGAGAAGCTAATGACAATAGTAGACCATTAAAATGTCTAACGACTTTTCCAAAGGTCTTTAGTGTTAATTATCCCTTCCCTTATTCCTTCTTTTACCCTCTCATCCTTGACTTGATCTAACCCTTCCTGTCCCATTAATCACATTTAATCCTCTATGCCACTGCAATTTACACCTCCTTAAAAGCTTCCCCCACAATGGACATTTTAATTTTCCCATCTCTATAGTTTTCCCAAATAAGCACACACATATCAAGACTCAAAGTTAACATCCATAAATGAGAGGAAACATGCAACATTTTTGTATATGTAGATATATGAAGAGTTTAAATAGCATTACCCTATAACATGGTGGCAATTCTCCTACTAGAAACCATAGACTAATAAATAAAAAGTCCAGTGCCAGGAATGGGTTACCTCTTTTGGAATTGTTGGTCAATGAATTCCCATAGGTCTCCAAACACTGTATGCCTTTGTCATTACTCTTGGTCCCCCACTTGATGGTTAGACCCTATTACTGAAGATACCACTCACTTGAGTCATAGAACGTTGAAAAATAAAACTGATACTCATCTAAAAGCTTCATCCCCACTAGGTAGCCTTTAAAGTGCTGAAAGGTGTTATGCATGCTACCAGAGGAAAAGAGCAGTCATCAACCTTACCCAGCTGTGAGCTCTAGGAACAACATTAATAACTAGTATGGCAAGATATGCCCCTTGTACAGTAGTGTCATGGGCATCGTGGGAGTAACCAACTACTTTCTGCTTGGATTAAGACCTGACCCACAAGATTAAAAACCATAACTGGCATTGTTATTGAGGCCGAACCTGTGTCTAGACAGTCATAGGCCTGAGGGGAGAATCTATTGATATTTTTTCTGCTAAATGGACATAGTTTAAAACTAACTCCTACTTACTTATCTTTGTATCCACAGATTAATACATATCTCATCCCTCACCAAGGAAACTTCTTTTTGAAATAGATGGTGATTAACACAGAGACCTATAATTGGTCAAGACACAGAGAAGAAGAGACTGGAGAATGCTCAGCCATAAATGGACCATCTGTGTCACACTTCTCCTCCAAAAGCTCAGGGATCACTGAAGAAGAGAGGAATGAAAGATTGTACGAGGTGTTGAATAACCATAAGAAAATGATACTTTCTGGATACAGCAAGGAAGCAGCACATATGAATTCACAGCCTTAGTGATGGCATGCATAAGAGCTGTGCAGGATAAAGCCAGTCAAAAATCCGAGTATGAAGAGAGGAAGTAGGCACAAAGTCCCCTCACATGAGGAGCTATTGACAATTGATGGCTGCTGGCAGAGAGAGAGTCAGGTTTCTTTAAGGGACCCCCTAATAGATTGACCACACTTTAGCGGATAGCCACATACCCAAGAGGATTAGGATAGCACAAATTGGACTTGTTAGGTTTTTGTTTATTTTTTTAAAGGAAAGAGTCACAAAGATGGGTGAATAGAGAAGGGAGATGTATCTGGGAAGAGTTAGAGTGTAGTTGAATATGGCATTTTATGAATTCTCAAAGAACTGATAAAAAATGAAAACGAATATTCCAGCCACACAGATGCTAGAGACATAGAGAAAATAAAACCACCAAATTTAAAAGATGTGCCTTTAATGTATTTCTTAGGAGACAATCATTTCTCACTGACCTTTCTCATCAAGAGAATTTTCTTTTCTTAGTCTCACATATATCATGAAGAACTTGGTAAATGTACTAATGGATATTTAAGTACTTTAGAAATACCTACCTGTGTCCAGATAATGTAGGCTTAATGACTTGGTCTGCCACTAGTAGAAGAAAAATGCTTGATTCAAAATTGTGTGGTAGAGGGGAAAGTACCGACCACACACCTCCTTATAGATATAGATTAATCATAGAATTAGAAACAAGGAAAAATATACACCCAGATTTGAGCTATTCTACTTTTAGGGAAAATTAATATGAATTATGTATTTGGGATTAGCACTGAAATAACTGGCATGGGTTCATTATATAATCTCAAAATGCAGCTGTTTTCTAAGGAGAATGTGTATATGTCCAGGATGTTAGTAATATATTCAATACATTCTTTCCCTTCCTTCCTCCCTCCCTCCCTCCCTCCCTCCCTCCCTCCCTTCCTTCCTTCCTTTCTTTCTTAAGTTTCAGTGTATGCTGAATAGGTCATAGAACAGTTGCTATGCTTGCTAAATACTTCTCCAGTGACAGAAAAAGAAAAACTGCTTGAATTCTGGCTGAGGAAAATAGTTATTCTTACATCTTGTTTCCATTTCTATTACACAGACTATAGAGTCGCTTGGGATCTTTCCCTACTTTCTTGCTGAAACTTCTCAGACTTGAGTCCTAATCCACCCAACACCCATCCTTTCAATAGCAGTAGACTCTTTCTTCTTTGTGGATACAACTTCTGTTTCCAAGCTCATTCTTTGGATGTGAACTTAGCCTTCACAACTGACTCCTGGTAGCTCCCTTGTCCTTTTCTACTTTAGAAAATCCTTTTGATATTTTGCTCTGGTCTCCATATGGTAATCCTGTTTGCTTATTACTTCTCATTTAAGCTTTCTGAATTTCCTCTAACTCTCTAATGTGTACCCACCGTTGTATTTAGCATATCAATTTGTCCAGCTCTACATTATGTAGGTTCTCAACATCATAGGACCTTTCTGGTTTAACTCAATTCCTCACACTGGCTTTAATCCACCCATCTCATTTTCTCACTATCCAAGATCCAAGACTGACAAAAGGCATGCTTTGAGGAAAATTCATTTAAATTCTGATCATTTCCATATTGTCATAGTGATACCACAATATTGAGATATGAATAGCATGTGTTTCAAAGTAGTATCAACATAGTAGACATCCAAAATGTCTTTAGATCTATTAAATGTTAAAATTGAAAGCTGCTATTTCACCAAGGCCTTACTCTGAGTTTCTTTCCTCTTTATACTAAAGATCACAACTATGGAGAAAGTCTAGAATTTTCTTGTGCTTCAGGTGGGT
Organism: Onychomys torridus; assembly: GCF_903995425.1. Classification (NCBI taxonomy): domain Eukaryota; kingdom Metazoa; phylum Chordata; class Mammalia; order Rodentia; family Cricetidae; genus Onychomys; species Onychomys torridus. The sequence goes on from NC_050446.1 coordinate 110,707,878, forward strand.
GCTTCCAGATCCTTTTTTGGATTCTTGTTATTTTTGGCACTCAGCATCTCCAACACTTAGCTCATGGTCTTCCCACTGTCTCCATCTGCTCACTTTTTGTACATAGCTCCTCTGATACACCGTACATCAAATTGCTGAAGCCAATTCTGAGAACACACTCAGACTTTCCCTTCTCCCTCACCGTGCACATACAATAATCTCCAACTTCAGTCTATCTTGTTCCCAAATGCCCACCAGAGCTGCACATCTTTTAGAACCTCCATTGTACCAGTCTCTTCTTGCTGTTGTAACAAATGAACACACATCCGTTTAGACTCTGGAACCTAACAGTTCTGGATGATAAAGGTTTGAAATGAATTTTGCTGGGTGAAAAATCAAGGTTTTGGTAATGCCATATTCCTTCATGGGCCCTTCTAAAGATAAATCCATTTCTGTTCCATTTCAAGCATTTAGAAGTGATTTGATTTCTTTGGCTTTTGGGTCCTCATTCCATATTCAAAGACAGTAGTATTGCACACCTCTTTTGCTGTTCTTCCATATTTCATATTACCCTCTTCTGTTCAACTCTTCTAAACTTGGGGGCCCTTATGATTACATTGGGCTTATTGGGACAATCTATTTCATTATTATCTGGTTTTAGCAACTTATTAGCAGCAATAAGCTAATAAGCAGCAAAAGCTGCAATGCCCCTTTACAAGGGAACTCTCCCCTTTGTGGTTTATTAGCAATACCAGAAGCCTCAATGCCCACTTACAATGTAACCTAATGCACTTACAGGTTACAGTGGATTTATTTTACCTTCTATACCTCCCACACCCATTTCTCACTCATGTTACCATCTTTGCCTGGATTACTACAAACCAATCTAGCTAAGCTTCTCTTCAAATAAACTTGCATCCTTTCAAGTGATGACTCCACTCTGTAGGGAGACCAGTCTTTCTAAAATATAAATCTGTGCCTGTTTCTTCTAAACCTTTTTCTGTTGTTTTTCATTGACCTTATGAACAAACCAAGCTTTTGTGTCAGCTCATTTCTACCTGGAGAAACCTTCTTTCATTCAGAAGCCTTAGCATCTCTTCCCCACCTTCATTATCTTAAAGACCCCCTATGCCTCCAGTTTCTGCATCCCCGCCAGTCCCTCCCATCTCATCTCCACTCTCGTAAGAGTCCCTCTTCTGTTTTTAGATCAAATGCTACTTCCTCAGAGAAGCCTCTTTTGAATTGAGAATACCACTTATGTTCCTCTAAAGCAGTGGCTCTCAACCTTCCTAGTGCTGCAACTGTAGTTCCTCATGTTGTGGTGACCCCCAGCCATGGAATTATTTTCCGTGCTACATCATAACTTTAATTTTGCTACTATTATGAATCCTAATATCTTTTGGAGATAGAGGTTTACCAAAAGGGCTGTGACTCACAGGTTTAAGAACCATTGCTCTATAGCTACTTGCATAGTTATTGTTAATTATTGTGCTGCAGAAACATTATTTCAAATTACAAAAGTAACCCAAGCTGGCTATGGGTAAAAGATAGAATAAGCAATATACTCACAACAGAACAAATGTTCAAAGTCTGCCACTACACTGTTCCTTCATAGCTCCCAGCCTGGACCCTTTTCTGTTTATTTTTGCTGTCCCTGTAGACAAACTGGATTTTCATATGTAAATGTGACCATACTATGTACACTAGGTAGGGTTTGCTTTGTGTGTGTGTGTGTGTGTGTGTGTGTGTGTGTGTGTGTGTGTGTGTACGTGTGTATTTGGACTGTTACATAAAAAAGAAAATCAAGTAAATATTGGCTCTTATGCCAATATACATATCACCAGTTCTTGTTTTATTAAAGTCTCCATGGCATTTTATGAAACAGAAGGTACTATTATCTATCTATTGATTCTCTTATTAACATTTAAGGTTTATTTTGCTCTAAAACCCAACATCCCAGTGGGACTCATGTCACACAGACCATTCTACATATATGCAAACATTTCCTCTGAAGCAGACTGTCAACTCTGGAAACAGTGAGACAACAAACATGTTTAGTAGTTGGTAGGACCACCATCTCAAAGCACACAGGCTGGGTTCTTCACACAGAGTGTTTTCTCTTCACAGCTGTGGGGGAGCTGATAATCCAAGATCGGAGTGTTGGCAAAGTTGATTTCTTCCAAGGTCTCTTTCCCTTGGTGTACAGATGGCTGGCTTCCTTCTAGGTTGTCACCTCAGACTTCCTTCTCTACATGCTAAAGTGATAGCTTTCTTTTCTTATAGGGACACTAGGCATTATAGATAATGACCAACATTAACAAATTCATTTAAAGTTGAGTATCCTTTCTAGATGCTGTCACCCAAATAGAGTCTCATTCTGAGATTTTTATGTCTAGAAATTCTTTAAATGTGAATTTGGGGAGGATACAAATCTGCCCATGTTAACACATGGGTCATTGTTTTTCTAATGTTAGCAAATTGATTTTGAGGAAGTGTAGATGATTTTTCTTTCTCATAGAAGGTAAATCTGGTCTTCACTGACAAGCCATTAATCTGTTTAGTTGATTCCACCTTGTCTGGGACTGGTACATAGCAGGTGATCAATAAATCTTTGTTCAGTATTCACTAGGGCAAAATATTTGATATTTTGATGAAGCCAACCTGTGCTTTAACTAGATTGGGTCTTAAATTTTTGTATTGTTTTGTTTTTGTTTTTTGAGACAGGGTTTCTCTATGTTACATCCTTGGCTGTCCTGGAACTCACTCTGTAGACCAGGCTGTCCTTGGATTCACAGAGATCTACCTGCCTCTGCCTCCTGAGTGCTGGGATTCAAGGGTGTACTACCACTGCCCGGCTTGGGTCTTAACTTTTTTAAATCTTAATTTTGTTTAACAAATCATAATATACATTCAAGCAGGGTAATGTGATGTGTTGAAATATACATATATCTGTATATATAATTTGACAGGAATAAATCAGGCTAATTATCATATCTCTTATCCTATATCACTTTCATTTTTTATTGGAGAGACATTTGAAATTTTATTTTAGTTATTTTGGAATATGTAGTGAATTTAAAAAGTTTACTATTGTTTTTATGAAAGGGTCTTGCTATGTAGCCCAGGAGGGCCTTGAACTTTCCTGTCTTTTGAGTGCTAGTCAGAGGTGTGTACCAATTAGTACAAGTAGAGCTTTATGTTGTCTTATAGTCAACTTCCTGTGCATCTTCCTGTTCCCAAACCTATTTTAACTACAGCTTTGCACCCCTGATGGTTTTAACAATGTGGAAGTCCAGCAGCTGTGGCCAGGCATGAGCTTGCTTGAGAATAAAATTTGCCAGGGACATAGAAGACAGAGTCTAGGTCCTTTAAACTTATCCTCATGTTTTACCGACTCCTTTATACATATTTATTGATAACTTACACTGTACCAAATACTGAGGACAAAGCAGTGGGGAGTGAGACTTTAGAGAATAAAGGGGACAAAGATGTACAAGCACACTGAAACTGAAAAGCAGTTTGTGGGTTCAAAGCCAAGCTCTGTAACCCATAAAGACAATTTCATCTTTTACCTTCTTAGAATCTTATCAATAAATTGAAGCTAATAGTTAGTATCTATACCAAAAGATTTTTGAAATATTTAACAAATCAATCATTGTTAAATACAGAAGACTCTGCCTGGCATAGAATTACCATTTGGTAATTATTAGGTGTTACTATAAGGAAATAATAAAGTATTATAGAGGTGAAAGGACCACTGGATACCCCTATACTATGATTTGGAACTTGCTGTAAATCTCTGATAACTCAAGAATATAAAATGTATATATATATTTTGTTGAATTGTACCTACTGTATTCCAAAGTGTGTGATTGTAGTATACTATCTTAACAATATGTGCTGATTCTACACCACGTTATAATGTTAGTGTAAACATGAGCACACTCAAGAGGCAGAGTGTCTCAACAAAAATATCTCTTATATTTCTCCTTTGTCACTTTTTTCAACTCCACATCATTAACCCCTGGCAAACTGGAATCTCTTTCCTACCTCTTTAAATGTTTACTTTGAAGTTGTCATGTGTGTATAATACATGGCCATTTGAGATTGGCTATTTTACCCATATAGCAAAGGGCCTTGAGGAATATTCCTGTGTTAGTGTATATCCAGCTTGTTTTATTTTTGTTGGTGAGCAATATTTCACTGCATGGATATACCAAACAAAATTTGTTTAGTCATTCACTACTGAGGCATAGTTTTCTTGTTTCTTGCTTTTGACAATTAAGAGTGAAGTCGGTATGGACACATTTTTTTTTTTTTTTTTTTTGGTGGTTGTGCATGTGATTGATTTATATATTGGTTGTATGCTAAAATTATTTAATTATGGATGAAATAAAATATGTAATTAAAATTAATTTCACCTTTGCTATGTTTTAAAATGTTAGCAATAAAAACTTGGTGTGTATTTTAAATTTCTATTGAACAGCATGATGGATCTGTTCAAGAAAAGTCTCATTGCTCCACGTTGGTTATTTAAGAAGAATATGATATGTTTAGCCTTTACACATAAGAGAGTGAAGGCCTGGAAAAACAGAACTCTTTGGGCAAAAGGAACACCAAAGATAAAAACCCAAGAAAGAAAAGGACTTGCCTCATTTATGAAACACAGGCAGACACTGCAATGGAGGTAATACTGACTGAATAGAGAATGGAGGTCTCTGCCATCTGGAACCCTTGTCTGAATAGCTTCAGGCTCTCCAGCTTTATTTCCATGTACTTCATTGACACTTATGTTTAGATATCTCCCATCTACTTCCTGAAGGTCTTGGGAAGGAGAATGTTGTGGAATGTCTTCCTGTACACTGTGAATATGTGTTGCTCTGATTGGTTGATAAATAAAGCTGAACTGGCCTATGGCAGGACAGGATAAGTTTAGGCAGTACATTCAACTAAACACTAGATGAAGAAGGATGGAGTTGGGAGAGATGCCAGCCCACTGCCCAAGGAACAACAAGATGACCAAACACCAGTAAAGCCATGGCTACATGGCAACATATAGATTTATAGAAATGGGTCGAATTAAGTTATAAGAGCTAGCTAGCAAGAATCCTGACCCATAGGCCATACTGTTTGTAAATAATATAAGCTTCTGTGTATTTACTTGGGATCAAGTGGCTGTAGGACACGGGTGGGAGAGATTCGTCCAGATTGCAGTGCTGGATAGGACCAGAGAAACGTATGGCTACAAGAGAACTTTATTTTGAAGATGTTCTCACAGTAAGTCACAGTAGGTAGAGTATCATGTCCTAAACAGACATTGACCCACATTATAATCCTGGCAACAGCACTGTTAGCTGTTGACTTGACACTTAATGGAAAACTTGAGTAGTGTATCAGCCTTTGTGTGACAAATCACCCTAAGACTCAGCAATTCCAAATGATAGCCATGTACATGGTTTGTATATGATGGGTTGACAGGTTTTTTTATTTGGTTGGGTTTTTTTGTTTGTTTGTTTATTTGTTTTTTTTGATTCTGTGATGGTGCTTTTGGTTTTGGTGGTGCTTATGCATGCACTTGATAGTTAGATGTTGAGTGGCCTGGAAACTGGCAGACCTAGGAAGATCACATGGATTCTCATCTGTAAAATGAGTATCATGAGCTTATTCTCACAGTGTGGCACAGGGATCACAATGGAGCAGAAGTAAGGCCCTTTGGGACCTTGGATTGGCAAAGGCATTCAAATTGGTTCTACTATACACCATAACCAATTTAAAACCATAAATTTCTCTAGACTACTAAATTCCATAGTGTATGATTGGAGTATGCTAACTCAGATTCAGAAGATAAATAAATGAGTGCACTTCATAAATAGAGAAACAGCAAAAACACATTATATAAAGTGAAACTGTCAGGATCATGACTGCAATATACCACAATCAGTGACATCCACTTGCTTGTGAATGCTTAATAGCTGCTTCTGGACAGAAGGCAAAAATGTCTCCCTTGTAATGTTTGACAATTTCTAGGGTGCAGATATTATTGTGTGGCTGATTTCTTTTCTTTTGTTCTTGAGACAGAGTTTCTCCATGTAGATTTGTGCCTTTTCTGGCACTCCCTCTGTAGCTCAGGCTGGCCTCAAACTCACAGAGATCTGCCTGCCTCTGCCTCTTGAGTGCTAGGATTAAAGGTATGTGCCAATACCACCTGGCTGTGTGGCTGATTTCAACCATTATAACATTGCTGAGCATGCCTTAAGTTGCAAGTTATTTTTAAAAGATTGAGTACAATTGATTCTTAGCTTAAATATAGGCAGAATAGTGCTAAGGTTTCTGTAACTCACACATTAAGATTCCCTGTCCTCCCTTCAAAAGATAGGGAGGGAAGAGACATGATCTAGAAAATAGAAAAGTTCTCTAAACTCATACTGAGTACACATATTTGTGAAGTTGCAACAGAAACTATGGGATACAGAATAGAACTCATCTCCCTCACTCTCCTAACTTCCCAGGTGATTGAACATAGTGTGTGTGTGTGTGTGTGTGTGTGTGTGTGTGTGTGTGTGTGTGTGTGTGGTGAGTGTGAAAATATGAAATGAAATGAAATGAAATGAAATATATAACTTCACATGTTCCACTTAAATGCTTTGTCAGCTTTGCTTACCTTCCTTTGGTTTCTCTGAAGGATATACATAAGAATTTTATATTGAGCAACCTTATATAAACTTATTTTTGATTTTTTAAAGATTGGTCAGAGGGGTCACAGAAACACTGGCCTAATTTTGCTTTTTTTTTTCTTCCAACTCATGGTCATGTGCTTGTTCTACCTCCTGGTGAGAATAATGCTTTGTAGGGACAATGTCAACAATACTGTGATGTTTCCAAAAATAAGTTAGAACTGCTACCAATTTTTGAAAGACTTAACAGCATTGAGTATTTGCTCAAAGTTATGGCAAGCATGGCAAGCTGCCTACTCCTAAAACCTCTGGTTATATATACATATTCTACCAGGTTTAAATTAATCCCCAGGGGTGCCTTGATCCTGGAGAACATGGGAATGGAGGGGAGGGTCTGGGGGGAAGGTGGGAGTGGGGGCAGGAGGGGGCAGGACAGGGGAACCCATGGCTGATGTATAAAATTTAAAACACATAATAATAAAGAAAATATATATATATATATATATATATATATATATATATATATATATATATATATAAACTAATTACCTTAAAAAATAGGCCATTCAGGATAAGAATCTTGTTGAAGATTCATCAAAATAAGAATGGATTTTACTTCTATGACTATAAAGAAAGGAACCTCTTTAGTTACATTCTACAAAGTTGTTGTAATACAAGTTTAGGCACAGAACTTCAGCCCCTTTAAAAATTTGAACCATTGGAATCTTTCACTGTGTACCCATTTATGTGGACAAACAGGAACTTTAGTTCTGATGTGTCACCTGAAATTCCCATGCATTGAAAACCATGCCATAGTGTGGCATTCTCATCTGGCCCTACTCTTCCTGTCTGTATTTCACAACGGTAAGGTGTACCAAAAGAGAAGGGTAAGGATGGCTTTGACTCTCTAACTCCCTTTCACACTCACAGCCCATTTCTGCTGTAAAACTTGCATTTAATTTTCCAGATTTTCATTGAAACCTGCCTTGTGAGGTTCTCAAACCACAGAAGAATCTGGAATAATGTTTCAACAGGAAGACAGGGGCTGTCAGAGTCATATAACAAAACAGAGCAGTTGCACAGGAACTATACACCAGCCTGGCTGTATGAAACTAAAATAGGATTTGCATTCCACGCTAAATTCAGTAGCAGATGATTATTTTAAACTCTCCTCATTTTTTTTGTCTTTCCTCGGACTTCTACTCATCTTTTCTTCCAAAGGCTGTTTCTACTGGTTGCTAACTAAACTCTAAGCACTCTTCAAAGTACTAAAGACAAATACAGCTGAGCAAATATCTTTGGTAGATGAAAAAATGGCCTCTTTTTCCAGTAAGGGAGGAAAACAATAAATGAGTAAATTGCTGCCTTCTAATTCTAATGCATTGAAGCATTGGAAGGTGACAAAGCTTAGAAAGAAATAAAATGAAATAAAAGCAGGAAGGGGGGCTAGTTAGTGCTACTACAGGGCAGTGGAGTGGAAAATTTAAATTGCATATTGAGAAGAGGTGATAATTTTATGACATTAATTTGGGGAAATATTTCAAGGCAGTAGGAATCAGACAATGGGAAGATCTGGATAAAGAGCTCCATATGAAGTGTTGATAGCAATGACAGACATGAAGCCTGCCTGTACCAGGTGGGTTTGGCAGACAGTTGGGGACATGGGGAGCTCACTAGCAAGAGGCCAGAGAAAGGCAAGGACAGAGATAGACCAGGAAGTCAGGGCACTGGAGTGGATCCCACATCAGCAGGATTAGTGTCACAGGCAAGCTGGGAATGGAAGCTTCTTTACTGCCACAGTTTCATTTACCACATATAATGGCTGTCTTGTGCACCTTGAGGTACATCCAAAAAACATTTAGAGATTTAGTTTTCTTTCCTTCAAAATATGATAAATAGAAGGTTTGTTCCTACCGTAGATTTGAGCACCTTCAGCTTGTGATGACTTTGCTTTTTATTTTCATTTTTACCTTTTTATCCGAAGTAAACACTATGGCTTCTCTTTAGCATATCTGAAGGAACAGGATAGTGCTCTTGTGTTTGGGGACCATTAAGTAAAATAGAACCACTTGGACACAAATACTGAAGTACTGCCAATCAATCTGATAACTGAAATGGATGCTGACTAGTGGGTGGGTAGCATCTACAGAGCATTAGGCAAAGGGATGATTCATACCCAGGTAGGATGGAGCAGAATTGTGTGTAAGATTCTATCATGATATTCAGAATGGCATATGGTTCAAAACTTATGAACTACTTATTTATGGAATTTTCCTCTTAATATTTTTATGACTGTGACTTATATCAGGTGACTAGAATTTCAGGTAAAACGGGGAAGTATTATGATTTGGGGAACTCAGAAAAATGTTGGCAGTGGTATAATCGATGCATTGGGGAATAAGAGAAACTGAATTTCTGACTATGGTCACCTTTTGGTCTTTTTTAAGATAACATGTCGTCAGTCATGATGCTCAATGGTAATTATGGGAGTGACTATGTAGAATGATGATAGCTATCAACAAGGTACCTGAAAATGACTTTCACAAACTACATATATTTCACATGAAGCCCTTTCTGTCACATGGAACACATCATTGAAACTGTGACTAGTTATTTCTAGCTCCCATTGCACTCAAGCATTGCCATTAATCTGTTTGTATCAAAACCTAATGTGATTCACTTCCATAGCAGGGATTTTATACTGATCTGATGTAGAAAAAGAAGTAGGGTCCACAATGAAGTGTCAAAGTACAAGAAGTCTGGGTCTCTGAATTGCTACATGGAAGAGACTCACCAGTTAACTAGTAGCACATGCACTGAGCTATGCACAGGCAATAGTTTATAAGTCTACTGAGCTGAGCTAATGGAAGTTCGAACTAATGAGACTGGAGGAAAACCCTGTTAGCATTAGCCTAACACACATGCTAGCTTTCCTCTCTGATAGCATGTTGCTGGAAAATGTCATTAGCCTGATATGAAAGGGGGAAAAGCCTATCATTAGAGTGAAATCACTTGCCTAAGGTCACTCAGCTGGATGGTGAAAGACATAGGACTTGTGTACAACGCCAATGACATTTAACATATGGCTTCTACATTATGTTTAGTGAGCCAAGAAATAAAATGCAAGTATGAAGCTGTAGTAATAGTGATTATCAGGCATTGTATAGGTTTGCAGCAGTAACATACAAAAAGAAGACTCAATGGAGTTGATAATAAAATTATTACACAGTTTAGAAGACAGACTCTACCATATTTTGCAGCAGATCATTTTCCTTTAAATACACATATTGCTAAAGATAAAGCCTCTGCAATGACTAACTGCATTGGTTGGGCAGAAATGCTTCATTTCAAACAAGCTTGATTTTATTCTAGAAGCTTTATGTTCCTGTGAAGCACTCCCACTTTAGCTGGCAGCTTCTTGGCCCTGATAAGATAACCTCAAGGAAAGAAATATTGCCAGAATAATAATTTGTAATTCCTGAATCTTAAAGCTGTGCCTGAAATGCAATTTATATGAAGTTTCTGGAAGGGCTAGGTAACCAGAATTTCCATTTTCTGTCTTTGTTATGAATAATAATATCTCCTTGGGGTTCAAATCTTTTTGCAAAATCCCCACATACATTTTCCTTTCTGCCTTATTAGTATCCTTTACTTTTGGTAAGCTTCTAAAGAGTGGTGGTGTTTGGGCATCTGTTAAGTGGAAAGGGTCCGTTATTCCACAACATCAGAATTACAAAATACAGAAACTAGCAGGATTTTCCTTCTTTGAAAACGCAAGACGGAGTTGCACTTTGGAGACCATATCTATCATCCTTTCTTTAGTTCTTAAGTAAAGATGGGGAGAGAGCTCACATGACCACTGAGAGGCTCAACTCAAAAATACATTCCTTCAGTGGAGGACATGAGCTTGATGGGTAAAAAGTGCACTTAAATTATTGCTGAATAGATCTAGTTTTCTGTGCACTCTTTGGCACTAGACAATCAATTGGTGTGCTCTTTCTTGGGGAGGGCAACCTCTCCTGTTCCCAGCTTTACTCAGTTGGCTGTTGTTCTTTGTGTAAGGCTGAGGCCTTGTGGGTTTTTGCCCATGCAGGTTGTCATGTTCATTGGTGTCTTCCTTCTTCAGCTGAGGTTTGGGTGATCATGTGAGTGAGATTTTACAAGTGTAGCTTCTGCACTAGGAGACACAGTCTCACAGCAAATCCCTGATCTTCTGGATCTCACACTCTTTCCACCCCTCTTCCACAGTGTTCTCTGAGCCTTAGGTACGGAAGTGTCTTGTAGATGTGTTCATTGATCTGGGCTCATCCATGAAAACACACATAAAAGAAACATTATATGGACTCAGCAGGTTATAGTTGGGAATATATATGCATACAATAACATTAATAAAATAGAAGAAATAGAATAGGGAAGAGCAAATGGGAGGGTTTGAAGGGAGGAAATGGAAAGGAGAAATAATGTAATTAAAATACAATGTCATCAAACAAACAAACCAAAGAATTAAAAATTTCTCATTATCCATATCCCCAAAGCAGTAGAATGTGCATCTAAGTTGCAAGATATTATCATAATGGAAACCTCACAGCAATCAGCAAGACCTATACAGAAATGATTAACAATGTCATAAACACAATGTATACTAAAAGAAAGTCAGCTAAAATGAATTCATTCCCTACCTTATGCAGAGACTTTACAAATATATCAGACACAGTTTGAGGAATCCCTTTTGTTAAAAAGACCTTACAATGAGAATCCAAACTGACTAATACAAAACAGTGGGCTTGATTATCCCTTCCAGACAAGACTTAGATAAGAGATGATCATATCAGTGAGATGGCTCAGTACTCTGGGGTACTTGCTGTCAAGCCTGTTGACTTGAATTCAATCTCTGATACTACATGGCAGAAGGAGGGGGCCAAGTCCCTTAATTTTTCCTCTGACTTCTGCATATGTGCTGGGGCAAGTTCATGTCCTCACACAGACACATACACTGGGTAAATAAATGTAAAAAACAAAAAAATTATGTGTACACATCCAAGTCTACAAAGCTTTGGACCAATACTCCTTTTATCTGTCTAGATAACCTCTTCTCCATATGAGTAAAATGATCACAGAGATGTTTCAGACCCCAGTGGTGTCCTAGAGTGAACTGGACCAAAATACTTCTATCTACTACAAGATTTTATATTTCCATGTTGTTCTGTGAAGTAGGATATTGAGAATTAACAAGTCTACCTGGACAGAAGGTATAAAATTGCAACTGGATACTATCTCTACCTCATAGTCCTTCCAAGAACAAACATTTTGGTTAGACAATGGAACCTTGTCATATTTCCTCAATCTGGTAGAACATCTCTTATTTTACAAAGGAACCAAGAGGTTTGCTGCTGCCATTTTAATTATTTCACCAATATTCTTTTATAGCTATTATTTTGTACCAAAGGCAATAGTCTGGTATAGTTGATAGTTACAAGTTAAAAAAAAATAGTGACATATTTTGAAGCATAGCTTCCTAAATATGGGGCTAAAGAACATTTAAAAATCAGAAAAATATGCACTGAGACATAGCTCTGACCCATAAATGTCAAATCATTTTATTAGAGAGGAATCTTCCAAATTGGGATGGGAGGCACATGTTGGCAGTGTATCCTGTTGCGTGTGGAAAAATCATAGGGAAATGACACAACTGGTAGTCACCATTGGGCAGCAGTTATTAAAATAGGACTAATTTGTTTAGGCAGCAGCATAGCATATAACCAGCTCCCCCATACTATATCCCCCTGCTCTTTAAATACCTTCTCAGTCACACAAATTTTTGCCCAGAAACTAATTCCCAGATGTACTGGGTAGCAGCTAGCCTTGACTACGCAAATGAGATAGGTGGAAATTTTATATTTATTTTCTAGGCATCTTCTTTTTTTGTTTGTTTGTTTGTTTTACTTTTTTTGTTTTTCGGGACAGGGTATCTCTGTGTAGCTTTGTACCTTTCCTGGAGCTCACTCTGTAGCCCAGGCTGGCCTGGAACTCATAGAGATCCACCTGGCTCTCCAGGTATCTTCTTAAAAAGGCAGAATTACTTGTTCTTCTCTTGGTACTAAGGGTTTTTCCCACTGCTTAGAAATGAGGATAATTCAAAAAACCTTTCTAAATCATATCTTCAGGCTGTCAGACAGTCATGGGACCCAAAATCTCTGAATTGTATTGTGAAAGAGTATCTACCTTATACTGCAGGGTATCAAGAATGGGAAATAAACATGTATCCTATTTGATGAATTGTACATTTTAAGATTTCTTACTAAAGAATCTTGATTTTTTAACCTTAATTAACCTGCTAAAACAGTATTGCATATTTACATGTAAGAAACCTAAAAATGGAAAGAAAAAAAGCTCAGTATTCTATTTAGTGTACCTTGAGAAAGAAATTAATAAAATGTAATGAAGACATTCCTACACCTGATTTTTAGAAGGAGTAACTTGACCTATTTCATTGAAATCAGCTATTTATTTTATTCAAACAAATATGACACAATATTCTACCTGACCACTGGAAGTTAATAACAGCAGGGGTAACTCCAATGAGAACATCAGAAAGAATGGAATCAGAGTTCTTCAATATTATGGGGATTTTGGAAAAACAGTTTCTTCATTAAAATTAAAAAAATAAAAACACTATATAACAATAACAACAACAAAAATTTTCCAGGCATGATAGTTCATTCTTATAATCCCAGCACTAAGGACACTGGGGCAAAAGGCCTGCCAAGTGTTCAAGCTTAGCCTGAGTTAAAATGTGAGACTCTATCTTAAAAAACAGAAGAATAAACAAGCCAGAATCCAAACTAAATCAACCAACCAACCAACCAACCAACCAACCAACAAAAAAACCCAAACAAATGGAAACCCAAAAGAATGAAAAACAAAACTAAATAGGCAATGGGAAACATTGTAGCATTATGTTGGCTGATCAGTGATTTCTGTTTTCTTGTTTTACGAGGTTTGCTCACTTCTAGCTGATAAATGCTCCCATTCCAACTCTTATTTACAAATATAACTTCAGATTAACTGAAAAAAATATAAAATCCTACAGTAGGGGCTTGAGAGATGGCTCAGAAGTTACACTTAAGAATAGAGTATCTGGGTTTGGCTCACAGCACCCAAATAATAGTTCACAACCATCAATAATACCAGTTCCAGATGGTCCAGTACTCTCTTCTGACCTCTGTAGGCACTTCATACACATAGTGCACATAAATACATTCATGTACACACACAAAATAAAATAAATACAATAAATAATATGAAAATGTGATTGCTTTGTGTATATTTGTGTTAGGGTATGGAAGGTAAGTTTCTGATCATAATGACTCTGTAAGATATGAATACATATTACCGTTTTTAGTTTTTAGCTAAGGTTAATGTATCATGTATAATGAGCCACATTGCTAAATGTTCATAGTCACTCCTTTTTAGTCACGTTGTGGGGGATGATGCATTAGTCATTGCTACAAAATTTGTGTGTATCTTTTCATCAGGATACATAGCATAATTGTCCTACTCTTATGACTATGACTATCCTATGACTATGTCAGGATTTGTGCTTCATTTATTTCTGGATTCAGACCTTAAAAATTAGTAGCTTCTACCTCACTCTCCCAAAACATGTTTTTGGAGTATTGAGTCCATCTATTTTCAGGCTATTCTATCCATTGGGCCAGGTATAGGTGTTCAAGGTAACATTTCAAACTGAGGTCAGTATTCTAGTCATTCACAGCAATGTCCATGTGTGGAGGTATGGTTGACTTGGCTATCCCAGGCAGTCTACTTTTTAATTTACTACTATTACTGTTGAGATGGAGTCATACTATCTATCTGGCCTCAAACTCACAATCATCCTCCTTCAGCCTATCAAGTGCTGGGATTTCCTATGAGGCAGTTTCTAGGCAGTCCATCGTCTGGTTTCTTCTTACTAAAGTCCTTCATCAATGTATGTGGGATACAGAAATCATCCAGTCAAGTAGTGACTGAATTCTTGACCTATAGTATCATGGGATAACAAAATTGTCTCTCTATTTTTTAAAAATTTTTGGGATTATAATATAATTACTCAACTTTCTCCTTTCCTTTTATCCCTTCAAAACCATTCATATAACTCCCCTTTCTCTTTCAATTCATGGTCTGTTTTATCATTAACTGTTGTTATATACATATATGTACATACATATAAATTCCTAAATACAGCTGCTGTGTTTAATCAAAAGATTTTGTAGCAGTTTGTTACATATCAGGTCACTAGAACATAATTTAAAGTCCATCATATATATATATATATATATATATATATATATATATATATATGAGAAAATGATGAGTTTTTGAAAACGCTGTTATTATATTTCTAAGTCATTTCCTGCTTCATATGTTTAATGGCATCTCAAATAACTTAAGAAATAGCTGCTTAGTATTAAGAATATACATTTATGAACATATAATTCGTAACTATATCAAATAGACTAAAAATGAAGGAGTGAAAATTTTAGTAGAATTTCCTTAGGTAATTGTGTGAGTCACTATCACTACTTTAAAAAGGATGGAGTAACTCTTTCATTATTTTTATTCATTCTTTGTGAATTTTGTGAATATATACAGTATGTATATAGTATACAGAATATATACAGAATATATAGGTGTCTTTTTAAGAACTGTTTTCATATTTTGCCCATTTAATAGAGTAGTAATGCTAGTAAATCATAGAGGACCTATGATTTATCTAGCCACTGTTCCTTGTGCTATATAAGGGATTTTGAGCCATATATGGAATATTTGTGCCATATATGGGATTCAATTTGTGGAGCAGGCTTTCATCCAATCACAAGATGGTTGGTTACTGCCATGACATTTGTGCCGCTATTGCATCAATGGATATTTTTTGCCAGGCTGGTTGTGGTTGTAGCTCACAGGATGCACAACTGGGTAAGACATTAGTTTTCTCCTCCAGTAGCTTCCATAGCACTATGAAATCTAGCCACTATGAATAGCATATCCAGGTTAGTATCACCTTGATTTCTTCATGTTCTAGAACTCAACTATGTGTTGTTTTCAGCAATATGGTCTTACCATCAAGTTCTTCATGTCGACCAAGAATACTGGCAATATCCTATAATGTTAAAGGTTTATGGGCCCTCACTGGCCAACAACTCCAAAAGTGGTAACCCCTTCCTTGCACTGAACTTTTAATTCATTAGCCTATGGTTCCCTATTGCCTTATTACAAAGTAACTCTCTTTAAAAATTTTTAAATAAGCCCTCTGTCAGATGTGGGGTTGGTAAAGATCTTTTCCCATTCTGTAGGCTGTCACTTTGTCTTGTTGACCGTGTCCTTTGCTCTACAAAAGCTTCTCAGTTTCAACAGATCACATTGATTGATTGTTTCTCTCAGTGTCTGTGCTACTGGTGTTATATTTATAAAGTGATCTCCAGTGCCAATGTGTTCAAGAGTACTTCCTACTTTCTCTTCTATCAGGTTCAGAGTAACTAGATTTATGTTGAGGTCTTTGATCCACTTGGACTTTGTGCACAGTGACAGATATAGATCTATTTGCAGCCTTCTACACATTGACATCCAGTTATGCCAGCACCATTTGTTGAAGTTGCTTTCTTTTTTTCCATTGTACATTTTTGGCTTCTTTGTCAAAAATTATATGTTCATAGGTGTGTGGGTTAATGTCAGGGTCTTCAATTCGATTCCATTGGTCCACATGTCAGTTTTTATGCCAGTACCAAGCTGTTTTTATTATGGTAGCTCTATAGTAGAGCTTGAGGTTGGGGATTGTGAGGTTGTTTTATTGTACAGGATTCTTTTGGCTATCCTGTTTTTTTTTTCCCATATGAAGTTGAGTATTATTCTTTCCAGATCTGTGATGAATTGTGTTGGTAATTTGATGAGGATTGCGTTGAATCTGTAGATTGCTTTTGGTAAGATCGCCATTTTTACTATGTTAATCCTGCCTATCCATGAGCATGGGAGGTCTTTCCATTTTCTGACATCTTCTTCAAATTCTTTTTCCAGGGACTTAAAGTTCTTGTCATATAGGTCCTTCACATGCTTACTTAGAGTAGCCCCAAGGTATTTTATATAATTTGTGGCTATTGTAAAGGGTGATGTATCTCTGATTTCCTTCTCAGCCTGTTTGTCTATTGTATATAGGAGGGCTACTGATTTTTCTGAGTTGATCTTGTATCCTGCTATGTTGCTGAAGGTTTTTATTAGCTATATCAGTTCCTTAGTTGAATTTTTGGGGTCACTCATGTATACTATTATGTCATCTGCAAATAGGGAAAGTTTGACTTCTTCCTTTCCAATTTGTATCCCCTTAATCTCCTTATGTTTTCTTATAGCTCTGGCTAGAACTTCAAGTACTATATTGAATAAGTATGGGGAGAGGGGACAGCCTTGCCTTGTTCCTGATTTTAGTGGTATTGCTTTGAGTTTCTCTCCATTTAATTTGATGTTGGCTGTTGGCTTGCTATAGATTGCCTTTATTATGTTTAGGTATGTTCCCTATATTCCTGATCGCTCCAAGCCCTTTATCATGAAGGGGTGTTGGATTTTGTCAAATGCCTTTTCTGCATCCACCTGCAGCACTCTTGGGCATATACGCAAGGAATGCTCAATCATACCACAAGGGCATTTGCTCAGCTATGTTCATAGCAGCATTGTTTGTAATAGCCAGAACCTGGAAACAACCTAGATGCCCTTCAACTGAAGAATGGATAAAGAAAATATGGTACATATGCACAATGGAGTACTACTTAGCAGAGGAAAAACAATGACATCATGATGTTTGCAGGCAAATGGATGGTTCTAGAAAAAATCATCCTGTGAGGTAACCCAGACTCAGAAGGACAAACACGGTATGTACTCACTCATAGGAGGATACTAGATGTAAAACAAAGATGACTAGACTGTTACACAACTCCAGGGAGGCTACCTATAAAATGGGACCCTAGGAAAGACACAGGGATCATCCAATGACAGAGAAATGGATGATATTTACATGAACAACCTGGACAACAGTGGGAGTAATGAAGGGCAAGGTTTGAGGGAAAGAAAGCTTAGGGGAGCAGGAGATCCCAGCTGGATCAAGAACAGAAAGGGAGAACAAGGAATAGCAGACCATAAATGATGACCACATGAGAACAGGAATAGGCAGTGTGCTGGAGAGGTCCCCAGAAATCCACAATGATACATCCTCTGTAGACTCCTGGCAATGATCAAGAGAAAGCCTGATCTGACCTAGTCTGGTGATCAGATGGCCAAACACCCTAACAGTTGTGCTGGAACTCTCACCCAATAACTGATGGAAGTGGATACAGAGATCCTCAGCCAGGCCCCAGGTGGCGCTCCAGGAGTCCAATTTTTGAGAAAGAGGAGGGACTATAAGAGCGTGAATTGTTGAGACCAAGATTGGAGAGGCACAGGGACAAATAGCCAAACGAATGGAAGCACATGAATTATGAACCAAAGGCTGTGGAGCCCCCAGCTGGATCAGGCCCTCTGGATAAGTGAGCCAGTTGCATAGCTTGAACTGTTTGGGAGGCATCCAGGCTGTGGGACTGGGAACTGTCCTTAGTGCATGAGCTGGCTGTTTGGAACCTTGGGCTTACACAGGGACACTCTGCTCAGCCTGGAAAGAGGGGACTGGACCTGCCTGGACTGAATCCATCAGGTTTAAATGAATTCCCAGGGGAGTCTTGGCCCTGGAGATGGGAATGGAGGGGAGGGGATGTGGGGAAGTTGGGGGTGGGGGCGGGAGGGGGAGGACAGGGGAACCCATGGCTGATGTGCAAAATTAAAACACATATATAATAATAAAAAAAAGTTAAAAAAATTTGAGTAAATGTTTATATATATATATATATATATATATATATATATGTATATATTAAGCTTCTATAATAGTAAATGTCCATATGACTCTCTTGAAATGTCTTAGTATTACCATCTTCTATCTCTCACCTCATTTAAACCTACCTATTCCATTATTGTTTTTTAACCCTTTATACCACTGAATTCTATCCCATCCCCCTTGAAATATATCACCTCAAGGTCCCTTACTAATTTCTTGAATTCTGCAAGTATTCCAAATGTAACACTCATATCTGAAGTTTGAAAGCTAATATCCACAAATAAGAGAAAAACATGAGATGTTTGTCTTTCTGGGTATGGCTTACCGCATCCAGAAAGGCTGTTTTCAACTCCATCCATTTACTTGTGAATTTTCTGGAGAGCTGAATAATAGCCCATTGTGCAAATTGACCACAGTTTCATTGTCTGTTCATCAGTTGATGGGCATCTACGTTATTTCTGAGTGGCTGTTACAAATAGAATAGCAATGAAGATTGATGAGCAGATATCTGTACAGTAAGATAAGGAGTTCTTTGGGTAGATGCCCAAGAGTGGTATAGTTGAATCATGTGGTGCTGCCATTTCTAGCTAATTTTTTTAGGAACCTCCACACTGATTTCCACAGTGGCTACACCAATTTACACTCCCACTAGCTGTGAATAACGTTCTCTTTCCTCACATCTGTCCCAGCATTTTTCATCATTTTTTTTATCTTAGCCATTCCACTTGGCATGAGATGAAATTTTAAAACAGTTTTTATTTGTATTTCCCTCAGAGATAAGGTTATTGAACTTTTTAAAAAACTATTTTCAGCCATTTGTACTTCATCTTTTTTTGAGAATTTTCTGTTTAGCTTTATGCCATATTTATAAATTAAAATGTTTTCTCTGCAAAATTGACACAATATTAAGATTAATGTTAATGACTTATTGTTACACTACGAATTAGTGGATCTTTTGGCTCATCAGAGATGCTTCTTTTGGCAACAGACAGTAATTAATGCAAAGACACACAATTGGTCAAGGTGCAGAAATAAGAGACTTTGGAATCCTTGGCCTTAAAGAATGCATATATTGCATCCCCTTCTCCCAAGGCTCAAGGATAATTGAGGAAAAACAGATGGAAAGATTGGAAGAGCAAAGGGTGGTAGATATCTATCCTAATTGTAACATCAGTAGCACAGACACTGAGAGAAACAATCAATGGGACCTCTTGAAACTGAGAAACTTTTGTAGAGCAAAGGACACAGTCAACAAGACAAAGCGACAGCCTACAGAATGGGAAAAGGTCTTCACCAACCCCACATCTGACAGGGGGCTGGTATCCAGAATATATAAAGAACTCCAGAAATTAGACATAAACAAAATGCCCAACAGTCCAATTAATAAATGGGCTATAGAACTAAACAGAGAATTCCCAACAGAGGAAGCTCAAATGACTGAAAGACATTTAAGGATATCTATAAAGAAATAATATTTTCCAGGCAGCAGGTCGGTGCACATATGAATACATAGCAGCTGAGACAGTATGCCTAAGACCAGCAAAAGCTCAGGCCAGACAAAAATCCCAGCATGAAGTTCCACCCCTAGCCAATGAAGTATTGGCAGTTGATAGATTCTGGGGATGGGAGAGTCAGTTTTCTTTAAGGTGTTGTCCCTTGTAGATAGACTACAATTCCATAATCCACATACCCAAGAGTATATGGACAGCACCAAATGATTTGATGGTGAAACAGTGAAACAAAAACAGAGAACACAATGTTGGGGAAGTAGGGAAGTGGGTGAATCTGGGAGGAGTGAGGAAGGCAGTGAATATGATCAAGATATACTATATGAAATTCTCAAAAACTTAATAAAAGCATAAGTAAAAGAGTTGTTTTTCAGTAATATTTCCCCTTAAAATAGTAGTTAAGTGACCAACCAATTATTGGTCCAACTTGAGGCCCATGCCACAAGAGGGAGTCCATGTCTGACACTGCCTGGATGGCCAAGAACCCTAAGTTGGACAACCCAGAAACCTAGGATAGAACCAAACACAACAGGTGAAAAAAAATCAAGGAAATTATATTCTGCTATACTCATTGATTAGTACCTATCCCAATTGTCATCAGAAAGGTGTCACCTGATAGGAGCAGATGCAGAGAAGCCCATTGCCAGACACTAGGCAGATCCAAGGTCACCCCACAGAAGAGGGAGAGGAAGAATTGTAAGAGCCAGAGTGGTGCAGGACACCTTGCAACTATGCCCCACAGAATCAAGGAAGCAGGGCTCACAGGGGCTCACAGAGACTGAAGCGACAGTCATGGACCCAGTATGGGTCTGAGTTAGGTCCTCTGCATATACATTATGGTTGTGTAGCTTGATGTTCTTGTGGGACTACCAAAAGGAGGACTGAGAGTGTCTTTGACTCTTGTTTTCTCTTGGGGCCCTTTTCCTCCTGCTGGGTTACCTTGTCCAGCCTTGATATGAGGGTTTATACGCAGTTTTATTGTAACTTCTTAAGCTGTGTTTGGGAGGCCTGCTCTTTTCTGAAGGGAAATGGAGGAGCAGTGGATCGGGGGAGAGGAGAAGTGCAGGGGGCATTGGAAGGAGAGGAGGGAAAGGAAACTGCTGTCGGGAGGTAATGGATTAGAGGATAAAAAAGAGTAGAGTTGGGTGTAGATATGGGAGGAGTAGGAGGGAGGAGAGGAAGAGGAAAAATTGTGTAATTATGTTTGAGTTAAATAAAAATTTAAGTAAACAAACAAACAAAAGAGTAGTCAAATACTGGGACCAACTTAAAATACATGGCTCTAAGACATGAACACACAGTCTTCTGAACTCATACTTAGGAAAGGAAACTATCTAGAAGGGCGAGAGAAACCTAAAACAAACAAACTAACAACAACAACAACAACAAAACTCCCCCCAAAACAATAAAAACTTCTGCCTGTTTTTTTTCCAAAGGAAATTTTGATCCATACATTTATATTAATTTTCCTTTGTGATCTGATGACAGTACTGTGGATACAAAGTAGTTAATTCTCCCATGAACTAAACACCTTCATTGTTAGAAGAAAACCATAATGTTACATTACTTAGAGAAGATAACCACCTGCCTCCCACAAGATGCTGAATTCCTACCGGTGGAGGGAAAGAGTCCTTACCTTTTCACTTCCGTCTTTTCTTACGACTTAACACAAGTATCAGTATTAGATGAGTTTTGATGGGTGGCTAGCCAAAGTTATTTGGAAAGAGACGCATGAAATTTATAAGAGCAAACACTGAGTTCTAGAAGCACATTTTGTATATTGACAGCCCTGTGCTTCTACCAATGTGCAAAAGCATCTTTTTTTTTTTTCCTGTTTTTGGCATGAGGGTGACACTGACTTAACTGATAGAATAAACTCTGTGCTACTTGGAAGGTAAATTGAGACATTTCTAGTTTTGTTAATTTGACCTGGAAAAGCATTATCTATAAGATGATTAGCCTAATACAGAAGTAACAGGCTATTTTTATACACTGACCTCTTCTAGGGGAAGGTTGATAGAGCCTGTACAATCAGAAGCACTGACATTTGTAGCTGCCAGTCAGTGCTCAGAATCTGTGCTTTCATAGCTAAATGTGGTAGTACATGAATATCGTCTTAGCACTAGAGAGGCAAAGGCACTGAAAACCTGCCTCAAAACCTAACCAAACCAAATAAAAGGACACCCCAAACCCAAAAGGCTTTCCTTTTCTTAGACTTATAGAATTAAAAGATATTTTTAATGCATTGTGGAACATTAAATGTACCTTGCACTGTTTGTGGAGCCAGTAGACATTTCTATAACAAAAGACCTTTTCTTTGAGTATGGTTGCAATTATAATTACATGTGTTAAAATAGCATAGTATGTACGACATAAGCACCCAATATTCAAAGGCAGGCAACATCTATTTATTTGAAGGTAAAATGTAATTCAATTTTAATTTCACATTTAACAAGGCATATTTAGAATGGTTTCTTTTGAATGCAGATAGTTGTCATATTTACTTTCAAAGTATTGTTTCTTGTATGTAACCATATACATTGTTAAATATAGAAGAGCCCTTCTAGAAATATCTTCAAGAAACTCAATTCTGCATTTAAGTGGCTCACATATGTCTTTTCTTCTATACCTGGATGCAATTATACTAAAAGTCTTTATTCTCATGAAAGTAGAATTTCTTCCTGAGTTTAAATCTGAGTAAATGTTTCCTAATATCATGTAGAAAGTAATTAAAAATGATCATGTTTTTCTCAAAGAAAAGGAATGGGTTCTTTATGCAGCATTAGTTAAGCAATGTCCAAACTGAGAGCATCCTCATTGGATTGGGTCCCAAGAACTGACCATGAAGCTATTTCTTCTTATTTTCCTACAAGAAGAAGCCTTGGCAAGCATAAGTCTTGTCAGGCAGCCAAGACTTTAGCACAGGGCCTGCTGCTGTCACAGCCCTTCCATGGAAATAACCACATCCCACAAAAAGTGAGATTCGAGAGAACGTTATTCCTAGTCTCTGAACTGAGAATTTGTTGAAGGATAGAAGAAACAAATGAGAGAAGAGCAGGAGAACCAGTGAGGAAGGAAGAATGAATAAATGAAATTTTCTTATAGAAACTATGTTGGAAATGAATATGCATTAAGGATTAATTCGGAACTTAAAGGAACCTAAGGACTTAAAGAACCTAATGTCCCCAATTTTAAAATGATTTCCATGGAACATTTTACTCTAAACTACCCTTAATGTCATTGAGGATGAGACCTGTGCATACATGTAATGTTCAACAGATGCCAGATATAGAGCAGTGTTACAGTTATTCTATTTAATACACGAGAAATCCTGGCATGGGACACACAGTGGAAATTTAAAATCAAAGCATGAAAATGACTATCTGCTCAACCTCAAACTCAGAATAGTGAGTCTTTTTGTGTGTGTGTGTGTGTCATTTTTTTCCCCTCAAACACAGCAAGAGACTACAGTGAAAACAGACAACTTGTGGGCTGTAGTGTATTCCTTTGTTATGTCTGCAACAGAAACAGCTGTATCAAGAAGGATGCAGAAAACACAGCTGCTTTGTGAAACATAAAGGCGACCAGACACTCAGGAGGTCCCTTACCATTTTAAGGGGCAGAGACTCAAATAACAAACCCACCTTCCCTCCACACATTTGGTCACCTTTATGCATAGCCATTGTTTATGCAAAGGAAGAATTGCATGACCAAGACATCTCAACATTAAGGGACAGACATGGTGTTTTTCTTGTTTGGGCATTTTATTGCATTTAAAATAGCTTCAAAATAGCAGTTGTCCTTCCTGTTATAACAGATGGAAGAAACCTGGCACCTCATCTTTAATGTGTTTCCAGGAAAGGAACATCATTCTGTTCATAAGAAGAAATGCAAGGAACTCAAACAGTAACAACCCCCTCAAACCTCTTCGCTCAATTAAAAGCCATACTAAAAAAACCAAAAACCAACCCCCCCCCCAGAAAATAAAATAAAATAATACAACAACCAAAAAACCCACAAGGCTGCTCAACAAAATTTCCTTCAATCATATATACACACCAAATGTATTTCAGTATCAGTCAATAGAGCAGTTATTAATTGAAGGATTGAATTTTTATTGCATTAAATTTTAATTAATTTTATTAAATTTTAATCACTGCATGTGTCTAATATATTGAGCAGTATATCTTTGAAGTCCTGGACTTTGTTATATGAGATAATATTAAGGAGTATAAATGATTCATCCCTTATTTTGTTTTTCAAGACAGGGTTTCTCTGTGTCATTTTGGTGCCTGTCCTGGATCTCACTCTGTAGACCCAGTTGGTCTTGAACTCACAAAGATCCACCTGGCTCTGTCTCCCAAGTGCTGGGATTAAAGGTGTGTGCTACTACTGCCTGGCCCAATTCCCTTCTATTTTTATGATTGATTGAATGGTAATTTACATGCCTCCTAATGTTTCCAGGAATCTGGTCCTATAATAATCAAGTGAGAAGGTCCTGTTTCATCAGAATAATGAATTACATGTCTTGTAGGGCATGGAAGAGTTATGGCCACAGAACCCTTTTGGACAGTTTGCCCTGTATCACAGTCCTTTAAAGGGAATCCAGTTGTATATTCCATAACTTCTTTTGTCTTCTAACAGCTCAGAGTACAGTCTATTAATAAAGGGTCATTTAGAAACTTCTAATCTTTGAGAAAAATTAAGCTGGACTAATTATTCATAGAGTTTAGGGAGGTTCTGTTAGTCTGTACATAAATGGCTTCAAAGCAACATAATATAATTTGTGTCCTTATACAAGAGTCTAGGCATCATAATGGCCCCATGTAAACTGAAATTTTGAGAAAGAGAAGCCCCACAGAAACCATGAATCCAGCAGCAGAAGTGAAACTAGAATGGCACATCCTTGCAGAGTTGCCTTGGCAAGACAGCTAAGACAGTTTCCAGTGCTCACTGTTTTTTTTTCATAGTTACTGAGGTCAATAGTTCCATCAGTGATTCCTTGTCTCTTTTTTCTATGTTAATCTGAGAAAGTCTAAAAACTGTATCACTAATACATGCAGATACAATAACCAAGTGTATAATAAACACTACTCTTTGATTAAGAATGAATTTGAGACTATATAGGTCTTGGAGTTGGTAATAAAGAGGTTATTCTTAGAGAAAGATAAGGTATATGTCTTCTTACATGTATCTCTCTAAGTTTTCTCTAAATCTTATAATGGAATCATCATTGATCCTATACTGAAAGTGCCCTATTTATGGATCACTTAATGATGAGGATACATTCTGGGGAAGGCATAACTAATCATGTAATATTCTGTTCTGCCATCATGGCATACTGTCCACAGCAAACTTGTTTTATGAGTCAAAAGAGTAGACTCTAAAATAATAATCAAAGCTTTCTAGAAATATAATTCTATAGAAATATATATATATATATATGTATATATATATATATACATATATATATATATACACACATATGTGTGTGTGTGTGTGTGTGTGTGTGTGTGTGTGTGTGTGTGTGTATGTGTTTACTTATGAGTTTTAATAGAACTACCCTACACCTACAGTGGGAGAATAATACCTCAACTAAACACTTCATGTTAGCAAATAAAAACTTCAGTATCAGTAATAGATATTTCTTTTGGAGTTGTTTGTCAATAGTGTCCCATAGACCCCAAGCATTACAGACTACCACCAATACTCTTGATTATCCTTTGGATCTTGATAGAAGACCTTATTGCTTAAGATACTACATATCTGAGTCACAGAATCTGGAGAAGTCAATCAAATCAAGAAAGACTAATCTGAAAGCTTTATTTTTACTGGCTAGATTTAATGGCACTGGAAGATGCTGTGCACACTACATCTAGCTGTGTACTTTGCAAGATGTAACCGTATAGTACAAATGTTATGGGAGTAAACAAGCACTCTCTGATTGAAATTATGGCCATTCCTTGAGATGGAATTCATACTTGGCTCTGTTAAAAGGGGCCAAGAATCTGTGGACAGATAGGTCTTGGGCCCTAAGGGAGAATTCACTGTTACTATTCCAAGAAATAGATATTGTTGCTTGAATTGCTAAATGATCTTACAATAAAAAAAACCTGGAGTCATATATTGGAGTAAATTCTGAAAGATCAGAGAGACAAAGGAACAAGCCACCGCCATGTCTCACCTTGCTACTTCCATGAATCCTCTGATGAAATGTCTCTCAGTCCTCAGCTGAAAGGGGTCCAGCCAAAAAGGCTCTCAGATGAAAAGCTATAGTTCCTGTCTCCTCACGCCTTATATACCTTTCTCCACCCAGCCATATTACTTCCTTCCTAGTGCTGGGATTAAAGACATGTGTGCTCCCAAAAACTGGTAGCAGAGGCATGACATCTCAATTAAAGGCCTGTTATTCCAAAGTAGTGGGATTAAAGTTGTGTGCCACCACTGCCTGTCTCTGTTTCTCTCCTAGACTGAATGAATCTCACATAGTCCAGGGTGGCTTTGAACTCACAGAGATCCAGACAGATCTCTGTCTCCTGTGTGGTAGGGTTAAAGGTATGTGCCACCATTGCCTGGCATCTATGTTTAATCCTTTGGCTTGTTCTGTTCTCTGATCTTCAGGCAAATTTTATTAGGGCACACAATATATTACCACAAGACACTGTATTAAAATGATGCATCATGACTCATCAATATATCCACTGATCACAGGAACATTCAACCCTCATCTATTTTTCCTTGTATTATTTGGCAATTAACGTAGGGACCCTCAACTAGTCAACATTCAGAAAATAAGGAACTATGGAATATTTATTAATAAATGGAACATATGTATCACATTCCCTCCCCCAGGGCTCAGGGATCTATGGAGAAGAGGAGGCAGAAAGATTGTATGAGCCAGAGATGGTAGACAACGTCAAGAAAAGAGTGTTTTCCTGACAAAACAGAGCAGTCACACATATGAGCTCATGGCACTTGTGACATCATACAGAAGACCTGCTTAAGCACAGAGAAGATAAAATTCTATCACAGATAGGGGAGGTAGGCATGGAATTCTACCACTTGTTGAGGAGCTGTTGGAATGTAATAGCTGCTGGGGAAGGGAGAGTTGGTTTTCTTTAGTGGTGTGATTCTTGGTAGGCTGACCACATGCCATGGCAGACTACATTCTCTGAGACTAGTTGAACAACAAAAACATGCTTGCTAGGGGGGAAAATCCCTCAAAATTGGGTTGATGGGACAAAAAAGTGGAGATATTGGTTATGGGAGGAGATGGGAGGGAGGTGAATAATATTGTAAGAAATTCTCAATAATCAATTAAAATATTGTTTAAAATATAAAATACAGGCTGGGCATGGTTGTACATGACCATTATGTAGTCACAGAGTTCAGGAGTCTGATGCAGAAGAACTGTGAATTCAAGAACAGCTTGGATTACACAGTGAGTGAGGGACAAGCCAAGGCTATGCAGTAAGATAGCAAGACTTCCTCAAAACTAAAACCAAAACCAAAACAAACCTAAAACAAGCAAGCAAGCATAAAAACAAATGAAAAACCCACAAAATATAAAATAGTAAAAAAAAATACCAAAATAATAAAATGTATTATCATTGTCACATCTTATGTAAAGTACATAATGCATAAGTTGCTTTTGTAGAAATAACAATGTAGGTTTGCTTAGGGCAGCCTCATCACAAACATAAGAATGCTAAGATATTATTACTATGGATACAGGGTCACTAAGCAATAGGAAATTCCTAGCTTTGTTATAACTTTATGAGATTATTTGTCTACACAGTTTCTGGCTGAATGATCTACCTGTGGAATGGGTAGCACATGTGTCTTTTAGAATGCAATGGCAAAACCTTTCATGATGCTCTCCATCTTAGATGGAGTCCATAGAGGCAAAGCCTGAGGTAAAGATTTGGATACTCATGATTTAGGGAGTCTTAGGAAAAAAGTAGGCAAGAAATGGAGTTGAAAAAGGGTTGTGATCTTACTTGATATCTTAAGGGGGAACCCTGCAGGTGTCCAGGCAAGGAAGCAAATCTGAAGAGGTGAGAGCAAAAACTCGGTTCGGATTTGACTTCCTCAAACCTGGATCAGACTTAAGGAGTCTGATTCCAGGTGGCTCACTGTCCACAGCACATTGAAATCAATCAGTCCCATTCCAGGTTTCCAGGCAACAGTAATTCAAATTCCAAGTGCACAATAAAGCTTAAGGTATATCTATGTAGAAACTCCTTTACAAAGTATATGTGACCATGAAGTGGGGGGTTATATAGCTAAAAGGCCTAGAATATAATGTGGTCTCTGACTGAGAGAGCATAGAGGTCAGCAGTATATGTGACATCTCCCCTAAGAGCCTGGGAGGGAAGAGTCTGGGCTTATAATTCTGGGGAATTTGGGTGAGGTATGCCTCTATAGCAAAAGGTGGTTTATGTCTGACTCTACAGATAGCAAAAAGGTCACCAGGTCATTAACAATAGTCACTCCCACCCTTCTAGGTGGAAAATAGGTAATTTCTCTGTTGAGGAGAGGCCCTGCATGTTTTAACATTCTTGGTTCACTAGTGCTCTGTGGGAACAAGGACTTTTGTAGACCCAGCAGTATCTCATTTCAGCCTAATATTAGAAATGGGATATTAGTGGCCTCCCAAGCAAGAGGGCAACAATAAAGTTTTGGATACAGCACTGTGTGTGAATGGAGCATCTTGGATAGATGTGTTTATTGGCTAAGCCATCCTCCAATGTAGCAATTGGCTGTGGGTAGCTGTTAGTGGCACACATACTGTGGGCCCAGAAAGAGGCATCAGTGGCACTGGGTGGGGCCACAGTGCTTCGGACAGCTTCAGCTTCAGCTTTGATGGCAAAAGAATAAGTAGGGAAAACAAGTTTGAAGGAAAAATGAATCCTGTTCTGAACTGTTTTGTAATATGAAAATCTTTCCAGTAGCAAGATATAACACAAAATCTTTAGGAGAACATTGATGACGTCAGTCAGTGTGTACTGGCACATACACATGCATACATAGGAAGTATCCTTTCAGTGATGCGAAATCAACCTGAGAGGTGATGGATGGTTCAACATTCAGAGGAAAAGGAAATTATGCTAATCAACTTTCAACTGTGTTCATGTCTTATATATTTTATGATACTTAATTAACTTGCATTTATGTTATGTATGTATGTTGGTCTTATGGGACAAAATCTTGTTATGTAGCTCAGGCTGGCCTTGAACTTGAGATGTGTGAGTCTCAGCCTCACCCCATCCAGGCTTGTGCTTGGTGTTGAGTTTTATATATGAAATAACATATTCTGAGAGCAAAAATAACATTGGATCAAATGGCTATAAGCTAGTGTTAGGTACTGTAACATGTTAAAAATGAAGAGTATCTGGAAATGGAAGAAAGTAAACACATCTTCCCAGGAGTCACATACCTGAAGGTTCTTTGGGAAGCAGGAAAGGGGCATCCATTTAAAAATTCAAAGCAACAAAATCATTCCTTTTAACTTCATAATATATTTTGTATGAATATGAAGTTCAGGCTTTCTTCCTCACTTGAGCAGTCTCCAAGACTGGAGCAGTCTAGCCTTAGGTTATGTGCATCACATTTGTGCCCTGGGTTTTATGCTTCTGCTGAGGTGAGCTCTCTGTGCTTACTGGAGGAATTAGAGTAGCCAAAAGAAGATGTTCATTGTGGTTGATTCTTAGGGCTATTTTCTTTATCTTCCTTCCTCGTCCCTTGTTGAGTGTTGGCAGCTTGGACTTATAGTCCGTGCCATCACCATCAGTCTTAGATGTGAGAATCCAGTGTGTGGCCACATTATGGCTCTAAAGTAAGATTCCCTACTGGCCATATATAGAAGGTGTGGTCAACAGACGAAGGTTCTATGGAAAGATGATAGATCCTTTAGGGGTGGGGCCTGGGGCAAGTGAGTTAAGTCATTTGGGGAAGGATGTGCACTCAAAGGTGGTATCCAGACCTCAAGTTACCCAAGGCCCCTTTGCTCTCCTGCTGCAATAGTTACCAAACCTCCTGTCAGATGTGCTCACCATAAATTACTGTGCCACCAAAGTGATAGGACTAACCAGTCATGGGCTAAACCTCTGAAACGGTGACTCAGACAAAACTTTCTGACTTAGAGGTTGATTATTACAGACATTTTGTTACAGAAGAGGAAAGGTAGTATACCCACCTTGAAAGTATTTACTAGTTCCCACTTGCTCACAGATACAATTCTATATTGTTTTACATATAAGTCAATTTTCATCAATATGCTTACATATACGGATTTTTAAATTTTATAAAAGTGTGGAACAGAGTCCTTCCACACTCTTTTTTTTTTGGGGGTCCTTGCCTTATTTTGCCTTCCCTAGAATGGGAATCTTACTTTTACATAATATGTGTATTATGCATGTGTATGTGACTTTATATATCTATATAAAATATAGGAAAAACAATTGAGAAAACGCATATGTTTGTCTTCCCAAGACAGGCATAATTACTTAATATGATTGTATACAGTTGTATCCATTTGCTTGTAAAAGATGTGACTTCATTATTCTTTAGGCTGGAAAAAAATGCCATTTTGTATCCATAGCATATCTTCATTATCCATTCCTCTGTTGCTAGACAGCCAAGTTTGTTTTATAACTTAGCTCTTATGAATAGTGTTTTGGTAAATATTAATAGGCATATATTTCTGTGATATGTTGACTTGGAGTCCTTAGGGAAGGTGCCATGAAATGGTACAGTTGGATATGGTGGTGAGTTCTGATAAGAAGTATTATTACTCTCTTTAAGACACATCATACGAGTGATTGTTTTCTTAAATTATGCTTGTAGGCAACAGAACATAATCGTATCAGTAGTATTTGTAATTTTCTCTCATGGAAATTACAGAAATTTTCATATTGTGAACAGTATAGTGGCTTTCTTGAAATGTTATTTACACTTACAATTCATTAACATTATTGTAGTTATTAAGGTGATATATAGATTTTGTTGCTTAATGTACTAATAAATAAATATTTACTTCACACTACAAGTTTTCCAGTTTTGTATCATCAGATTACTACACCAGGCAACAAAGGTTAAGACTCTGCTCCAGCCTCAGTCTCTCCTGATTCTCTCTACTCACTCTGTGCTTCTACTAAAGTTGCTATTATGAGACACTTATCCATCCTCAAATAACTCTTGGTAGGTTATAACTTCTCATCTTGATCTCATACCTCTTTACTTGTATTTTTTATTTCTGGATAAAATGCACCTGTTGGAACTATTTTGGAACACATAAGCTGAAAGTGAGTTTAGCTGTTATTTCTAAGCAGATTTTGACTATTCTTCTATGCTATTAAAATTGTTGACATTTGTCATCTTTGACCTTTAGCATGCCTTACTTTTGAGTGTGTGTCTGTCTCTAACATTACACTTTATATCGCTGGATGATTTTGTTCATCTCCCAATTTCTAACATAGTACTGGTTACATTACAGACATTTAACAAGTCTTGAAAGAATTTTCCTGGGGACAATAGATTATACTTTAAATATTTAATTAAATATTAGAGTATCAATAAAGTAAGGGAACAACACTAGATGGACCAATATAGTGATGAGATGGAACACTTTTGCTTTTAACGACAATTGCTTGTTCAAAACAATATCACATTCCCTTAAAAGTCAAATCCCTTATCATCTTCAAATAAACCTAGCATAACACAGTATTTCTTTATAGTATAAGCAGGGTTGGCTCCAGGCAAGATTGTGATAGACAAAAGCCTGACTCAGGATGTTGACATTCCTTGTTGATAGCTTAGCTTTTCTTCCTAGCAGGTTCCTGGTACATCAGCCCTAGGAAGTATCTTTCTCTATCTTGATGCTCTCTATAGCACTGGCTCCCTGGCCTCTCTCCTAAGAACTCAAACTTGTCTCTACAGTTTCTTATTTAATTAAATTTATTTGTTGTTTAAATAATATGTATTTATATCATCTTCTCTGCCCCCTCTTCTACCTCCATTCTTCCAACATGTTTCTTTTTAAAAAACCTGTCTGCAGGACATATCCAGGCAGCCCTGAACTGAGGTAACAAATGATGAGTGTAAAATCAACTTCATTAACTAATTGAACAATGGCTATTGCATACTAGTTGAACACTTCCTATATGACAGGTACTTTGTCAAGGTCTAAGATACAGAGATTAAAAACAAAGTTCCTGCCTTCAAAGAGTTCACACAAAGAGGTAGGAAAACCTAGTTTGGTCAGTTAAATTTTGTCATGGAGCCCCAGATTGAGCACGACCTTTTTCCTGTTCTTAGACTCCGACACCTAGGCAAGAATGTTCATGTAAGACTTTCCTTGGGGGTATCTCAGAAGCCATGGTAAGAGTGGGATGTGGGGAGACAGTAAGGAAAGGGCAGCTGATGCAGGCTCTGTTTTCTAGAACAGCTGATGAGGATCTCTGAGGAGTGCTATAGAACATGCACCAGGGTGATCCCAATCAGAGACTGGGAGGAAGGGTGTTTATGCAGCAATTCTCATTGTTCACTGGGTGGAAACTGCACCTGTTATAGTCACTCTGATGTTTCCATCCTGGAATGCACATTGTCTCCACAAGTTCCTGTGTCCAAAGAAAGTCTTCAAGAGAGACTTCTAGGTGCATTTGGTAAGAAATGAGCATGGAGAGTGACAGTGAGTGTTAAGGTCCATCTGTAGGGTTTGCTTTCAACAAAGCAGCTATGATAGAGGATGTTTCCCAGAGAATGACTAAGATATGCCTTGAAAGACAGAGACCCTTAGCCTAGCATGTAACCAGTGCTGGGGAACATACCATATCATACCATATATTGCTTAGTACACCGTTTCATGAATATTAACTCATTCAACTTTGCAAATTATTTTACAAAACCTTCTGCAGCTCCACTTGGCTTATTAGTAACCAAGACCTACAGAATTGCCTATTTCTCTTTGATTCTATAATTTTGCTAATACATATTGAAGTGATATTATTTTGCTAAATAAATAATAATATTTGGTACATCTTTCTGATGGAGTGATCTTTTAATTTTAAGAAGCATGATATAGTGTTACCTCTGATGATAACTACCTAAAATCCATTGTAGTTCTGTATAAACATACCCTCCCCAACTATTTTTCTATGTTTTAAAAAATTGATATTTTTCCTTACCTCCCCGTGTCAGTGTATTTAAGGTCTCTAGTGAACAGCTTATAGATTTTATTTCATGTTCATTTAATTGAGTTGGAAAAATTCTGGATTTCACTGTTTAGTCCCTTTGTATTCAGTGCAGCTGAATATGAAAAATTGACACGTTCAAGAAAATTTCCTTCATGTGTCCATCTTATGTTCCTTTCTTTCTTCTTTCTGGCTATTTGGATAAATCAACCACTTTTCATCATTTTTTTCCTTTACTTTTTGATAAGATATTTAATTCCATACATTTTGCTATCCTTTGCTTTCCCTGGAGTTAGCAACATGGGTTCTCATCTCTCTGTAGTCACTATACATTATTTCCTTGTGGTTTCACGACTCCACTTAATATATTAATTATAACACAATGTTAATCTATTTGTCTTATTCAGTAATGCTTTGTATTTCTATGTTTTAGTGTTAAGTTTTCTAAAAACACCTTTTGCCTTTGAGACTGAACTTAAATATGCTCTGATGTGATTTGAAACTATGTCCAATATGCTATTTCACTGTGTGCTCAACCTCTTAAGTTTAACCTGTCTTTAAGAAAACAATGTCACTAAACTTAGTGTGCTCTGGATTTTCCATGTAATCAGCTTTTTACCACTTAATCTAAAAGCATAGCTTTGAACATTAACATTCCATATCCCTGCCCCAGAATGTGTGTGTGTGTGTGTGTGTGTGTGTGTGTGTGTGTGTGTGTGTGTGTGTGTGTTGGTAATCATTTGTTGAAAGTAGCCAAGAGGTTGAAAACAATGCTAAAAAGCAAATATCTCATTCATGCTGTAAGCCACATGTGGATATAGGCTGATAACATCCATGTGAAGTTTTGAGTGCTGTTCTCTGTCAGCTGGGGTCAGTAAAGTAACATCTCCCCTAGGAAAATGCTGTTAAAAAGCTCTCTTTAATTGTGAAAAGGTGTCCCTCATTCATTTCCAATACCATGTTTTCTGTGCTGTTCAATAAATACAGAGCAAAGTTTGGGACAAATGACACCGGCAACAGGGACAGACACAGTTCCTACACACAACAAACTACAGACAGACCACAGACTACACACTATAGACAGACAGAGACATAGGGAGAAAAGAGGAAAATTCAAATTTGGGTTCATTCTTGATCTGTGCTACTTCAAGAAGAAGATTCATTTTTATTTTCTAGTGTGACATAGAGGAGCTGAATGAATTGAAAGCCCTTTAAGATATTGGTTTATATAGTTAATATTTCTATTTCTACTGTACCATTTGTCTCTTTTTATTCTTTGCTTAAAATTCTTTTATTATGGATGAAGTAAAATGTACTTAATTTGGTTTTTATTACTTCATTTAAACCTTTCCTTTGCTTTAATTTTTTTTTTCAATACAGGGTTTCTCTGTGTAGCTTTGTGCCTTTCCTGGAACTTGCTTTGGAGACGAGGCTGGCCTCAAACTCACAGAGATCCGCCTGCCTCTGCCTCCCGAGTGCTGGGATTAAAGGCGTGCGCCACCACCGCCTGGCTTGCTTTAATTTTTGAAAGACTCTCTACCATGTATAAAATCTTAGTTTTCCTTTCAAATCTGTTAAGGTGTCACTTTACAATCTGAAAGAGTTGGGGTGTATACCATCCATCTAAACCAATAAGAAGCTTAAATGTTTGTTTTTAAATTATGTTCTCAGGTGCCAGAAAACTACTAGGCAGTCAGAACTGGACAGGTGATGCTTTTGGACTGAAGGGGAGTTAGTCGGACATGTATTTCTTCACTTCTTCTTGAGGCAAAAGCCAAGACACTCTGCACAAAATAGTGATCCAAGGGCTGCAACACTCAACTCATGAGTTCAGTGGCTTTATCTGTCTTAGAAGGAAAATTTGAATGTTAAGACACAAAAATCTGAGAATCCAAATTTCTAGAGAAATCAAAAGTAAGTCATATTCCCCAGTGTATTGAGACTCATACATACATATCTTACATTTTCTCTTTGAAGGTTAAACAAGTCAAGAGATGGTTCCATCTTGTACATTGCTCCTCGCTCACTCTTAGTGACAACATTGTATATACGGCATGATTCTGGATCAAGTAAAAAATTCTAATTGTGTTCACATTTCAAGAGGTAGTCTTAAAGATGCCATGAAAGAAGCTACACACTTAGTATTTACCTCAACCCCATCCTGGACATTCGGGTAATGGTGTTTAAAACTTAATGCTTAAGTACTTTACCATCTTGGTACATCAGGGAGCTAATGATTGGCTTGATACTCTTCTTTAGGGACTTAAGTGATTCTGTACTGTTTGTTAGAAACTTCCAGAGGATATTGCACAAACCTACTGAGGAATGCTGTTCAAATAGTCACATAAGCTGTCTACACTTTCTATTTAACTAAAAATATCTCATGCTGCAATATAGTCTCCTGCCTCTGGGTCTGTTCTCAGAAGAAATGGAAAAAAAAATCCACATGTCCCCCAGTCTGTGAATAATTATGTTTTTAGCTAGAGTGAGACCCAATTAGTCATTTCTTGGAAATGAAGTTCCTATATAGCTCAATTGTGCTGAAAATGATCAGTGTTTCTCAGAATTTCAAAATGTGGAACTGTCTAGGTTTGAACTTCAGTCTTGAATCTGGAAATCCAGATCCAGAGTCATGTAAATTCCACCCCTTAGGAGATTCTGGGAGACCTGCGGGACCTACTCTCTGCCTCTTTCTTTCTCCAGTTTTTCTCCCTCTTTCCCTTCACACTCATGACCAGTCTGAGATATGAAGCTGTGATCAAAACCACTTCTTATTTTCCTGGGAACATTGCTAAAATGGCTACTTCCTTGTGGATAGTTGAGGTCACATGATTGAGTTTAGACCAATGAAGCAAGGACATTTTCCTTGGTTCTGTTTGTTCCTTAGCTTCAGAGAAACGCTAAAACAGAATGTGTCTGCCATGCTGACTGAGCTTGGGAAGGCTGCCAGCCATAGTCATTCCTGCTACACTGTGACAGGAAAACACAACTTCCTTATGTTAAGCCCCTGGGGATTCAGTGTTTGCTACAGAAATCACCCACTTGTGATTCTAAGGAGGCTGGCATAGTAGCAGCTTTAGGTTGGTTAGAGCATGTTGACTTTCAGAAACAGACCATTCACCTGCAGATTACAACTCCAGCACTTAGACCAATGTTGTGACTCTGACTGGGAGGCTCCCCAAGGGTCTGCTTTTTGAATGAATATGTGCAAGGCTACTGAGCTGGAATTCCTGCATTGGATTAGGGCATGAAGAAAAAAGAAACACCAGCTGGGTTGTATTAAGTTGGTGTAGTGGTTTAGATGTGAGTTCCCTGATAGGTTCAAGCGTTTGAATGCTTGTTTTCCAGTTGGTGGTGCTGTTTGGGGAGTTTTAGATGATGTGGCCTTGCTGGAGAAAGCACCTTACCACCTTCAGTCTTTGAGAGTTTAAAGCCTCACCCTTTTCCCAGTTCTTCTCTCTGCTTCATGTTTGTGTTTGAAGATGTGAGCTCTCAGCTTTCCTGGCCACTTGCTGGCAAGTTTCTCTGCCATGATGGACTCTCACCACCCTTGAGCCTTCTAGAGGCATAAGCCAAAACAAACTCCTTCTTCCATAGGTTGCCTTGGCATGGCTTTTTGTTTTTGTTTTGTGTTTTGTTTTGTTTTTTAATCACAACAACAGGAAAGTAACTAATGTGGTCAGTAAAGATTAAAAAAAAAATAACCAACGCACAAAAAGATTAAAACCATGTGTGAAAATGAAACAATCTATAGCTACAGCTATCAAAATAAATGCAATCTTATTATTTGCAATAGGAAACAAAAGAAACCAATTGCTTGCGTTAAGAGGAATAAGCAAAGCATAGAAAAACAAATCTTGCAGGCTTCACTAATGGAATACAAGAAGCTGATTCCACATATGTTGAGTTGGAGCAGTAGTTACCATGAACTGGCCAGATTAGTGAGGAATGTAGGATAGGTAGGTTGATCAGTGAGTATCCTGTTATAGACATGGGACAGATGGCACAGCTCACACTCCATGAAGTGCTCTACCGTAAGCTGACATAGCTCCCAATTCTCAACTGTATATGTCAGAAAATAATGAATATTTTCCCACTGGGAATTTTGAAGTGGTGTTTTACAATAATGTGCTAATTCTAATTACACCAGGTTTTTAGATACAAAAATCAAGAAGCCAAAGTTTGCAAGAAAGAAAAGCATCTGAGACTGAGAACCTTATAGAAAGGAAGCAACCAACAATTTGGCAGTTTAGTCTTGGTAAAGCATTCATTTAATCAATCCTTTCTTTCCCTGTGTGCCATGTTCTCTGCTAACCCAATACATTGACCTTTTCCTTCTCCCACAGATGCTAAGGATGCATTTTAAATGGCTTCTGCTGTTTTCTAAAATGTATTCTCTTCTTTACTTTCAGAAAGGCATGG
Organism: Onychomys torridus; assembly: GCF_903995425.1. Lineage (NCBI taxonomy): Eukaryota > Metazoa > Chordata > Mammalia > Rodentia > Cricetidae > Onychomys > Onychomys torridus. The sequence continues at coordinate 110,745,562 of NC_050446.1, forward strand.
CGTTTATAACCACACACCTGCAATGCCGTCATTTTGCAGGCAAAGGCAGGATAAGCACAACTTTGAGGCCAACCTGAGCTACAAAGCAAGTTTCAGGCAAACTTGGGGGTACATAATACATGTAAGGTTAGTGGGAGTCACATACTGAGGCCTTTTCTCAAAATCAAAACAGACACCATAAAAGACTAGTGACCCAAATGATTAAACGTACCCACCTTGAAAGTTTCTTGAACCCTCGCATTGTTTGTTTTTAAGCCTCTTACCAGATGATGCACTGCCTCCTTCCCATGGCTACCAATAGGTAAGTTCTCACAGCCTAAACCCGGCGTGAAGGCAGACCTGGTACATGGTGGGGGCAGTCTTCAGAGGAGGTGTGCATGCCTACCCTGCAGATGCTCGTCACTCTTGGGGAAGTACAGAGGGTCTGACATGATTTTCTCCCTTAACCTCTTGTATCACTCACCAGCCCCCACTTCTCTGAGTCTACACACACACCAGCACCTTTCAGTCCACATTTTCATTTCTTTCTTGAGGATAGCAAATTCTAATTTCCCCAATCCATTTCTCTCCTTGCTTTCACAATTCCTTAGCTTCATGCTTGTGGCAAATGCTTTCATTGTTCAGTTTTGTCTTCTGAAGTAGCATGATGGGCTGCCAACTGTGCTCTCACAAATTAGTATGTTGAAGCCCTAACTCCCAGTTTGTTAATGTGACTTTATCTGGAAACAAGGTCATAGGCCTCCTCTAGCATACTTGTTCTTACAAGCCTTTACAGAAAGGACAATTTGGGTATAGGTACTTACATATACAATGCATACACCATAAATGATCCCCAAATTAAGATGTATCCAAGATTACTAGCAAACCACTAGAAGCTAGGAAAAGGCATGGGACAGAGTTTCCCTCATGGATATCAGAAGGAACCACACACTGGACAGGCTAATTCTTCTTTTAATTAATTTATTTACTTTTCCATTCTGACAGACAACAGTTTCCCATCCATCCTCTACTCCAACCTCCCCTCAGCCTCCCACCCCCATCAATTCACTCTTCCTCTGTTTCTTTTCAGAAGGGGTCAGGCCTCCCACAGGTATCAAAAAAGCATGGCATACCAAGTTGCTGTAAGACTAAGCAACTTCCTCTTATAATAAGGCTGGGCAAGGTAACCCAGTATGAAGAATAGGGTCCTCAGAACCAGCCAAAGTGTTAATGATAGCCCCTGCTCCCTTTGTTAGGGGTCCCACAAAAAGATCAAGCAACACAGCTGTCACATATGTGTAGAGGGCCTAGGTCAGTTCCGTGAAAGCTCCCTGGTTGTTGCTTCAGATTCTGTGAGTTCCTATGAACCAGGTTAGTTGATTCTCTGGGTTTTCTTGTGATGAACTTGGCCCTTCTGGTTCCCACAATCCTTCCTCCCTCTCTTCTGTAGGATTCCCTGAGCTTGGCCTAATGTTTGACTGTGAATCTCTGCAACTGTTTCCATCAGTTATTGGATAAAGCCTCTCTGATGACAATTGGGGTAGTCACCAATCTGATCACAGGAGATGGCCATTCCAGGCTACTTTTTCACTACTTCTAGGAGTTTTAGCTGGGGTCATTGTAAATTCATGTGAGTTTTCCTTGCATCAGGTTTCTATCTGACCCTGAAATGCCCCCTTTCCAGTCATCTTTTTCAGTACTCTCCCCCTCCATCCACCTCAAAACTCAATTCTTCAAGTTTCCAACCCCACCCCACCCCCCAGTCCACCCAGGAGATCTCTTCTATTTCTCCTTCCCAGGGAGAAATTTGAATCCTCCCTTGGGCTCTCCTTGCTACCCAGCTTCTCTGGGGCTGTGGATTGTAGCATGGTTATCCTTTACTTTACAGCTAATATTCACTTACTAGTGACTACATTCCATGTTTGTCTTTCTGAGTCTGGATTACCTCACTCAGGATGAATTTTTTCTAGTTCCATCCTGATGTCATTGCTTTTAACAGCTAAGTAATAAATACTCCATTGTGTAAATGTACCACATTTTCTTTATCCATTCTTTAGTTGAGGAGTATCTAAGTTGTTTCCAGATTTTGGCAACTATGAACATAGCTGCTATGAACAAGTGTCCTTGTGGTATGGTTGAGCATCCTTTGGGTATATGCCCAAAAGTGATAAAGCTGGGTCTTGAGGTAGGAGGTAGGTTGATTCTTAATTTTCTGAGAAACTGTCATATTGATTTCCAAAGTAGCTGTATAAGTTTGTACTCCCACCAGCAAGTGAAGAGTGTTCCCCTAGCTCCACATCCTCTCTAACATAAGCTGTCATTTGTGTTTTTGATCTTAGCCATTCTGACAGAAGTAAGAAAGAATCTCAAAGTCTTTTTGATTTGCATATCCCTGAAGATCTTTAGGATGCTGTTTTGTCCTATTGACAGTGTCCTTTGCCTTACAGAGCTTTTCAGTTTCATGAGGTTCCATTTACTATTTGTCGATCTCAGTGTCTGTGCTACTGGTATCCTATTCAGGAAGTTGTCTCCTGTGCCAGTGTGCTAAAGGCTATTTTGCACTTTCTTTCTATCGGGTTGAGTGTAATTGGATTTATGTAATGATGAAAGGGCTGATAAAGAAATCAGGGAAACACACCTTTCTCAATAGCCACAAACAATATAAAATATCTTGGCGTAAGTCTAACCAAGCAAGTGAAAGACTTGTATGACAAGCACTTCAAGTCTTTGAAGAAAGAAATTGGAGAAGATATTGGGAGGTGGAAAGGTCTCCCATGATCATGGGTCAGCAGGATTAACATAGTAAAAGTGGCCATCTTACTAAAAGCAATCTACAGATTCAACACAATACCCTTTAAAATTTCAACATAATTCTTTACAGACATTGAAAGAGCAATACTGAGCTTCATATGAAAAAACAACAACAACAACAACAAAACCAGGATAGCTAAAAAATCCTGTACAATAAAAGACTTCCAGAGGTATTACCATCCCTGATCTCAAGCTCTACTACAGAGCTATAGGAATAAAAACAGCATGGTTTTGGCATAAAAACAGACAGGTGAACCAATGGAATCAAATTAAAGATCTAGACATAAATTTACATATCTACAAACACCTGATTTTTGACAAAGAAGCCAAAATTGTACAATGGAAAAATGAAAGTATCTTCAACAAATGGTGCTGGCATAAATGGATGTTAGCATGTAGAAGAATGCAAACAGATCCATAGCTACTATGATGCACAAACTCAAGCCCCAGTGTACTGGTTAATTTTATGTCAACTTGACAGAAGCTAGACTCATTTTGAAAGGGGGAACTTCACCTGAGAAAACGCCCCCTTCAGACTGGCTTGTGGCTGATGATTTATATAGGAGAGTCCAGCTCAGTGTGAACAGTACCACCTCTGGGCTGGTGGTTCTAGGTTCCATAGAAAAGTAGGCTGAGCAGCCCATAAGGAGTAAGTCAGTAAGCAGCATTCCTCCATGGCCTATGCATTAGTTCCTACTTCCGGCTTCCTGCCCTATTTGAGTACCTCCCATGACTTCCCTCAGTGATGGAGTGTGATGTGAAACAATATGTGAAATAAACCTCTTCCTCCTCAGGTTGCTTTTGGTCATGGTATTTTATCACAGTCATAGAAAACTAAGACAGACTTGATTTCAGACTTCTAGTTCAGATTCAGAGCTTGGAAACAATGACATTTCTGTTGTTCTAAACTGCCCAGTCATTGGTTGTAGACGAATTTCTAAATGGTCTTATTAAATAAAAAAAAAAAATACAGAGCCAAATATAGGGATGAAAGCCTTAGAGAGATCAGGGAAATAGGGAAAGCCATCAGCCTACCTTACCTCACCAACTCTACAGCTTCCAAATGCAAGTTACTTCCTGTCTACCCACAACTATATGCCTTGTTTTGCTGCCATCTGATTTGCTCTCTGTCCAGCTATATCGCATCCTCTTCCTACACAGTTCTGTCACTTTCTGTCTATCTGTACAAACCTCCAGACCAGTTTTGGAATTAAAGCATGTGCCACCACACCTGGCTCTGTTTCCAATGTGGCCTTGAACACACAGAGATCCTGCCTGCTAAGTGATAGGGTTAAGGGCATGTCCTACCACTGCCTGACTTTTTTGTTTACTTATAATGACTGGCCTTTTTCCTCTGATCTCCAGGCAAGCTTTATTTATTAAAGCACAAATAAAGTATTACCATATTTCAGCCCAAATAAAATATCACCACAGTTGGTCCTTTGTTATTGAAGCCCTAGCAAACTAATGATGTGGGAACATAAAGATTTGCTGGTACTGGCCAATTTGAGAATGTTGGGAAATCATACACATAGTACTTACAGTACAGTAGGTAGAGCATAGCAAGCACTCAATGAGTGCTGACTGTGCCTACTGTTGCTGTTCCTGCTGCTGCGGCCCATATTCTAAACATGTCATCTTTGTTTAGATAGACAACACCATTCTGTCTGCATTACTTTCAGCATTTTATGATAAAAGTATTGATTTGGAGCCCATCTTCTTTATTACTAGTTAGAATAGATTTAATAGATTCTCCAGAATGCTTGCATTTAGCAAAATGGTCCTTTAATGGATCTTAATGTCTTACTTTGTGATCATCTTTACATTAGTGGTAAAAAAAACTCCTCAAATTTTTCATCAATGGACTATAGGATGAGGTGTATCTTCATAAGCCAAGATATAACAAATAAGAAAACCACATGGGCTATTTATTATGTGCTTTGCCAAATCAATCATGTTTTTCTCTGTCTCTTGGAGAAGGGCCACATAAAAGAATTGATGTAGACTCTTTGGTGATTGGTGATCCAGTGGACTTGGGTACTAGGAGCCTTTGGAAGACAATTGAGCTCAAAGATCAACATGTTGAGATTTACTTATTGTCCCCCTTTGCTTTGGTGTGGTCCTAGAAGTGGCAGGATCCACACCATGATGACAGATCTGAAAAAGCCTTTTGTATTCCTTGTTCTCCATGGCCTACAGAAAATAAAAGCCTCTTATTGCTGTTTGACCCTGCAGACCTCAAGGTCTTTGCTTTGCTCTCTTTTATTTGTCCATACCATTTATGTCTGGTACTATAACCCAGTCATTCATCCATGGCTAGCAAGGTCATGGATCTTAGAGGAAAAAATATGACTGCCACTTTTCCAAACCAGCATAATTCCTAATTACACAAATACTCATCTTTAAACCCACAAATGTATATTCCTTGCTATTGTAGTCTCTTAATTTGAACAATCCAGGGTGGATTCATTTCTAACCTGTCCCTTAACTAGCATATACTTGAAAGATATTTCTTGAGGTATTGGAAAGGGATAAATAATGCTAAAAATGTTTGAAGTAGTCATAGGAAATCATATTATTTTATATTTACCCAAGTTACATTTTATATATAGTTTAAATGAGGTTATACCACTTTGGGATGATAATATTCCTCCTATAAACTATCTAACAAAACTCTAGTATCAAGCATGAGGAATACTCCTTTGAGTCATTGGTCAGGACAGTTCAAGAGATTCACCCCCAAATATAGGTTGTTGCTTTTGTCCTTGGTTACCTCCCAGAGGTTGAAGGTAAGTCCCCTCTGCTGAAGACGTCACACAGGTTGGACACTGAACACAGATTTGAGCTGGATGTGACTTGAAAGACTCCTCCCCCAAAGACTAGTTTTCATAGTACCAGAAGGTGCTATGCAAGCTGCAAAGGGAGGAAAACAGCCAACAGTCCTATGCACCTGTCATGTCTACCCACAACAATGACTAGAACAGCAAGGTATCACTTAAGATACAATAGTGGCACTTATATCTTGGTGGAATTTGACAGACAGCTAATTGAACATAAGGCCTGCTTAATAGAAAGGAATTATGCCTAGTATTGTAACCCAGCCAATCACCCATGGCTAGTAATGTCACATATCTCAGAGGAATACTTGTCCTAATGCCCATAAATACGTGTAGCTCTCACTACTCATCAAAGAAACTCCTTTTTGCAAGAGATGGAGGCCATTACAGAAAGTCACAATAGGTTAAAATGCAGAGGACCATTGACCACAAAGTGCCCAGCACCAATGAATACACCTATAGCCTAACCCCTATACCTAAGGCTCCGGGAACACTGTGAAATGGAGTGGTGGTGGAAAGATTGCAAGAGGTGGAGGTCCAGGAAGTTTGCTGGGAGATTGTGGCTTCAAGATATGACAGGGAAGATATGCCCATAAAGTCTCAACATTGTAGCTTATTAAACAAGATTGAACAATGAAAACATTAGTTGACATGTCAGAATAAATGGGAGAAAACTCATGATGCCCTATCCCTAGATGAAGAGTTACAGGAAAGGCATGACTGCTGAGAGGGAGTAGATGAGTAGATGAATCTTCTCCAGGGATGAGGCCCCCTAAATGTCTAAGTAGGATTAACTTGTATATGAAATTAAAATTTATCCTGTGTTTTCTATGTACATGAGCATGAGGATGTACTGGTGATTTAATAGGGTCTTTGATGTCACAAGTAGCAAGAAATACTCAGATTGACATACAGTAAGAACTTGGATGGAGTGGGGCCAGAGTGTTAGGTCAGAGTGTATGGGTTACCATTCAATTCACAATTTAGAGTACATCAAGGAAAACTTACTTTGATATTGGAGCTGTCAGGAATATGAGGATTGAGGATGCAGGGAGGATGGTATGAGGAGGGTTCACATATTTGCATAGACACAAAGCTGAGAGAAGTCAGTGCCTTTGGAGGAGATTGGTGTGGCCTAAAGATGGATTGAATACAGTCATGACAGGAACGAATGACAGGAGCAGCTTTGAGGTACAGACTGAGCACAGACTTTAGTTTCTTTCTACTACCCATCAAAATTTCTTCTGAGGGTCCCATGAAGAGTTAAAAGAGGGGGTGCCTTCCTATAAACACATTCTACCTTCCTCTGAGCACTTCTTATCATCAGGAGATAACAAAGCATTCTTTTTAAACTTGAGCAGTTTCATGAGACTATTCCAAGGCTGCTAGAAACAGAGGGAAAATGCTTGAGTATCTCTATATCTGGTAACTAACCGTCACCAAGATCCTCCCTGGATGGCAGCTCAGCTGGCCTGGGAAATTACTGGATGCTTATACACAGGGTTTCTTTGCTGAGGGTGAATACCTGCTTGTCTACTTAGTGGTGGCCTCTTCCTCTTGTTATTTTTCTAGTTAATGCCTGTGTGGGAATAACTTGGGAAACTGATAATCCTCTTACTGCTCTGAGGGGTAAAAGCTTACTGAGCATGTTACTGGATAAGGTTCAGGTCAACAAATTTCAATCCTGAAATTTCTATGGCTCAGTATCCTAGCTGGCTTCAAATTTCAACGTGACACAGCCTAGGATTATCTGAGGGATTGCCTGGCTCATATTGGCTTGTGATCATGTCTATAAAGAACTTTCTTGTTTGATGATTGGTGTGGGAAGGCCCAGACGATTGTACACAGTACTATCCCTACACATGTAGATATAGGCTGTGAGCCTGTAAGTGACCCAGTTAGCTGTGTATGGTCTCTGCTTCACTTCCTATCCTAACCTCCCTCTGCAGTAGATTGTGACTTGGAAATGTAAGCCAAATAAGTGCCTTCCTGCCCTGTGGTAGACTGAAGAAGAAATGCCGCTCATAGGCTCATATGTTTGACCTCTTAGTCCCTAGTTGGTGATGCTTTTGGGGAAGGATGTAAAACCTTTCGAATATGAAGCCTTGCATGAGGAAATATGTCACTGGGGGAGGTCATTGGGAATTTAAAGTGTTACCCCACTTCCCATGTAGATCAAAATGTGATCAGCTAGCTTCCTGTTTCTGTGACTAGGGTGGTTTGAAAGAAAATGGTGCCCAAAGGAATTGGCACTATTGAGAGGTGTGGCTTTGTTGGAGGAAGTGCCACTGTGGAGGCAGGTTGTAAGGTCTCATATATGCTCAAGCCACACCAAGTATTACAGACCACTTCCAGTTGCCTGTGAGTCAAGATGTAAGAACTCTTAGCTCCTCTTCCATCTATGTCTTCATACACGCTGCCTTGCTTCCCAGCATGACAACAAAACACTAAACCTCTAAACTGTAAGTGAGCCACTCCAATTAAATGTTTTCCTTTGTATGAGTTGTTATGGCCATGGTGTCTCTTCACAGCGATAGAAACCCTAATGACCATAACTGCCCACTATCATGCCCTCCATACCATACGGATTCCAACTCCCTGGAATTGTAAACCAAAATAAACCCTTTTGACCTTAAGTTGCTTTTGGTCATGGTATTTTTATCACAGTAACAAAAATAGTGACTAGTATGTCCCCTAAACTGCTTTTGGTCAGTGTTTTATCCAATCAACAGAAAGCAAACTAGATCACTCTATTTCCCTATCAGCAAAAGTAAGTCAGGATTATTTGTTGAACATGCTATTTTTGAAAACAACTTTTTTTGGCAAAAATAGATGCTATGTGAATTTTAACTTGTGTTTATCTAGGCAGTACCACTCACTGACAGTTATCAGATCACTTGGATATAAAGCAAAGATTCAGGCTGCAGATAGATTCCTGTCATTGCAGGTACAGTGACTTTATGGTTGACATGCATCATTGCTAACATATGTTCTGAATCATTAGGAAGTGGCCAGCTCCTCAGACTAGCTAGTTCAATTACAACAATAAAGTGGTATTTGAATATGCTCTAATGAACCACTGGCTCTCATTACATTTGTATCCTATAATTATGGCCTGTAGTTGGAAATCTCTCTCCTCAGGTACTGCCTTACTGTTTCGGAGTCAGAAGATGTCACTGCTCTGCAAACACCCTTCCCTCAGAAGAAGCTGGGAGAGTTTCTGTCTGTCACATTCTCAAGCTGCTTCAGAGAGGCAACACAAGACAAATGCGACTTTGGCATCCTTTCATTCTGTGCCCAGCCTAATTTTCTACTCAGCCAAATACCAATTGCCTGCATTCAGTGTCACAGTGAAGTTCAATAGCATATGGACATTCAATTGATTTCAGATTCTCTTAATTATTTCTCCTTCTATACCCCTTGTCTTCCTTTGTGTCTATATCTGGCTGCCTAACTCTCCCTTGGCTTCCCTAACCACCCTTGCAACTTTACCGAACCAGTAATTACTCATTTCCCTCACTTTCATGCTTCAAGTGTTTAATGATTTGGAGCCTGGTAATGTAACTTCTGATAAACAAACAGCTTCCTGCACACTGACTTAAAGAAAGCTATTTTAAAAATTCAACTAGATAAATGGTTTATTAATATTCCAAATATTTATTTAAAATGGCTTTTTGATCCTTTATATCCCATCATTGTTTCTTTGGGGCTGAAAATATCTTAGAATTTAGAAGACAGATCACCAATATATCTTGGATTTTTCAGTGAATATATGTGTAAAATGCTATCTGTGTATATTGGTAGTCGTATGTAGAGAGAGTTAGAACATGTTAGAGATTCTGGGCCATTCTATGGCCATGCAATTGCTAAGCTAGCCTGTGGACAGTAACAGCATATAGGGACATCTAGATAAACTCCTTCACCCCAAAATTAACTTGACTGTATATTCCACAACATGCTGTTTTCACAAGAATAGCTTTTGTCTAGTGAGTAAGTCAAAAGTTTTATACAGTAAGAATTGCCTCACTTAGATAAGCCAATAGGAAACTTGTCAGTCAGTATCTCTGCCTCTCATCATATGTAGAAGTACCAAGATAATAGCCATCAGCATTCAGAATATAAACTAACAGTGATATCACATAGACAGTACTGCTACCTAGGGTGTGTGGTAGCTGTTGATATTTAACACTATGAATTTATACTTCTAATAAAGCCCATAAATTCAGAGGATGTTATTGTGAGGGAAAGGAGACTAATAAGAAAAAATGTCATTCTTAACATTAAGTAACATCTAAAAATCTTAGGCAATTGCCATCAAATCATAGTTTCTATAAAAGTAAAACAAACTAAAACATTTTTTTTCAAATATAGGATAGTCTATCTGTTGTTAGTTCAATAGACTAATCTTGGTACAGTTTAAAGATATTTCAACCTGAATTTTATAGCCACTTCCAAATAACATTGTTAGTATGGGTGTTTTGATTATAAAATCTACTAAATCTAATGATTAAGTTTCATAAATTAAATCATAAAATGTATTGTGTATAGGTAAAGACCAAAGGCATATGCTAAAGTAAGGCCCTTTACATTCTGGATACCCAAAGATTATTGCTCATTATTTCATTGTAGAACAATACTTGTTTTCTATCAAGATGGCACCATGATTCTGTCTATAATTTAAAATATTATATATATTATATATATAAAATATTGTTATATATTTATATTTTAATCTTATTATTAAAATTAAATTTAAAGAAGTTTTGATTATATTCTTCCCCTCCCCTAAGTCCTTTCAGATCTCTTCCCTTTCCTAACCACCCCACTTTTAAATTATTTCTCAAATGACTAACAAAAACTTAATACAACAAACCCACTTCAAACCAAGAAAACAAAATAAAACTGTTCCCATTAGTTTGGATATTTATCCCTTGTTTTTTCCAATCTTGGTCTCAACAGTTCACATTCTTACAGTCCCTCCTCTTTTTCTACAATCGGAGTCCTGGAGCTCCACCTGGGGCCTGGCCAAGGATCTCTGCATCTACTTCCATCAGTTATTGGATGAGAGGTCCAGCACAACAGTTAGGGTGTTTGGCCTTCTGATCACAAGACTAGGTCAGTTCAGGCTTTCTCTCGACCATTGCCAGTAGTCTACAGTGGATGTATCATTGTGGATTTCTGGGGACCTATCTGGCACTTTGCTTATTCCTGTTCTCATGTGGTCTTCATTTACCATGGTCTGTTATTCCTTGTTCTCCCTTTCTGTTCTTGATCCAGCTGGGATCTCCTGCTTCCTAAGCTCTCTTTCCCTCGAACCTTGCCCTTCATTGCTCCCACTCTCGTCCAGGTTGTTCATGTAGATCTCATGAATTATGAACCAAAAGCTATGGAGCCCCCAACTGGATCATGCCCTCTGGATAAGTGAGCCAATTGAATAGCTTGAACTGTTTGGGAGGCACCCAGGTAGTGGGACCTGGACCTGTCCTTAGTGCATGAGCTGGCTGTTTGGAACTTGGGCTTATGCAGGGACACTTTGCTCAGTCTGGAAGGAGGGGACTGGACCTGCCTGGACTGAATCTACCAGGTTGAGCTGAATCCCCAGGTGAGTCTTTGCCCTGGAGGAGATGGGAATGGAGGGGAGGGGCTGGGGGGAAGGTGGGGGCGGGGGCGGGAGGGGGGAGGACAGGGGAACCCATGGCTGATATGTAAAATTAAAACACAAATATAATTTAAAAAATAAACAAACAAACAAACAAACAAATAAATAAATAAATAAACCTGCTGCCCCCCAAAACAAGCCACCAAACTGTTACCAAATAAAAGCACACAGAAGAAAACCTGTGGAGTTCATTATATGTTAGCCAACTAACATGAAGCCTGTCTTACAGCAGTTGATACACACACACACACACACACACACACACACACACACACACACTTTCTATTTGTTCTTTGATTTTAAAAAGGCTATGCGGCTAAAAGATTTGACAAGTGATAAAACTCTTAACTGTGCCTTGCATGGAAGAAAGGCTACTGATTCCTTTCTTGATTGCTGATTCTACCTTATGCTCTGGCATCATGTTTAAGTTCATGTACATCTGCATCAGAGATCATTGTTGCAACATGTCTGTACCTGATTCTCTGTGCTCTGTGATTTGAGTAAAGGAACATCAAGAGAATGAAGATTGTAGTGGGTAGCCATTCCAGCCTTGACCTAAGTTCCAACCCCTATTGAGGCTTCGGTAATGGCCACGCTTACAAGGCGGGGCTGAGAGAGGACGCTGAAGACCCAGCATCCAAATGAGAGGGATCTCTTGGTGCCCAGGCCCTGGATGCTGGAGGTAGGCGGAGCAGAGTTCTCCAGAGAATACTGCAGGACTGTGCCATACCTTTGCCAGAACCTACAACCTACCTATCCCTTCATTTGTAAGTTACCCCACAAAATAAACCTCCCTTTTAACTACACGGAGTGGTCTTAATAATTTCACCAATAGAAGACAGTACTTTTTTGTTTGTTTTATAAAGAGAAGAAATTTATGGTGACAGGCTAGAACTGACCACTTGACAAGGTAATTGATACTCTTGGATATGGTATAAATGTGAAATGTCCCCTAGAGTCTCATGAATTTGAGCACTCAGTTCCCCACTGATGCTGTTTGAGAAGGATGTTGGAATCTTTAGAAGGCATGACCTATCACCCACTTGAAGAAGTGGGTCCTCAGAAGATCAGCATTCAGTGTCATTGGAAAGTTCTACTTGTGACTGAGCTCTCATTCCTGATGTGCTGAAATGTGAACAAGCTGTCTCATGTTCCTACTGTCATGGACAGAAGTCCACCCCACTGTCACACCTCCTCTGCTATGACAGAGTACATCTCCTGTATCCTGCCTAAAGTGTCTCTTAGACATTCTATGAAAATAGTGAGAAAAGTAACATAAAATATTGGAACCAAAAGTAGAGTCCTTGGGATCAACCTGACCATGTGGCTTATAGATCTTTGGAATTGGCTTGAGAGAGAAATGCACAAGAGTTTGGAGCTGCAAACTAGAGAATTCCTAGAGTGCTGCAAACAGAACTTGATCATAGTATGTTAAGAAAGATAAAAATGTCTGTAATATGAACAAGGGGTTTTAGAAGAGAAAAAGAGACTCTGTCAGGAACTGGGCTAGAGTTCATTTCATGAGAGAATCTGGCTATATGTTGCCTCTGTCCTGAAAAACTGACTACTTACAAAGTCAAAATTAATAGACTAAATTTTATTGGCAGAGGAAATTTCATGACAACATAGTTTCAGGCTGTAGCATCATTAGACTGTTCACTGCCTTTAGCCAGACTTATGGTAAGAGACAGAACAAAGTAGAGCAGAAAGATGTGAAAAATATGGTTTAGAAAGGAAATGAGCAAGAGTAAATTTAAAGTTGTTGACAAGGAGGTTATGAGTAAAGAGGCATATTGTAAAAGATATTAGCACAATTAAAGAGAAACTTGTCAGTTTTCACTGGTCCAAGCTCCCTCAAGGGCAACATCCCACTTATCAAAGGCTCCAGAGTATAAAATTCAAATCTGTTTTTAAAAAACTTTATTTAAAAAGACAACCATCTGAGAAAAGAGTGTCCTAAAGTCAGAAGACTCTCCTACAAGCCCATTACAGGAAAATGGTTTCCTAGGTTCAGATGTCCAGGAGCAAAAAAGACTGCTATTGTTATGGCTGAGAGGGGCAAGCTACATTTCAAACTGGAAGAAAAATTTGGCATTATCATATAGACCTTGACTTTCAGGCATGTAATATGTAAGAATTAGGATCCCATGATGACCTGCACCCAAGTTCCAAAGCCAAGCAATATGTTAAGTATGTATTGAAAGGCTGGATCCCTCAAGCACAAAATGTGTAAAATTGGGAATGTAAAACCTAAGGTTAAATGGATAATCTTGAATGTTATAGAAGTTAGAAATGTGGAAAGTCTGTTGCAAGGACATAGTGAAGCCTGTCCAAGTTAGAGGCTGTATATTCTGCAGGCAACAGAACTGGAGGTACAGAGCTACCCAAGGCTGTTAGAAACCAAATGATGTCCCCATAAATCCCAGATGTTAAGCAGAGTTGCAAAAATGTAGTGTTTGCCTTTATTGGTTTCAGTCTTGTTTTAGCCTGGTCTCACCTGGCTTACACCCCTTTATCTCCCTATTAGAATGTGGGTGCTTAATCTGTGCCATTGTATATTAGAATCATGTAACTTACTTTTTATTGTATGTAGTTCACAGGTGAGAAATTGTCTTGAATCTCAGAAGAAAATTTGGATTTGTGAATTACTTTGCAACTGTAAAACTACGGAGCCTTTTGTGATTGGACTAAATGAGTGCATTTTGCATTAGAAGATTGTCAAAAGCCATGGGAACCTGAAATGAATATTATGGTTTGAAATTGCAATGTTCCTTTCAGACTCATGTATCCCTGACAGTGAACCATGGACAGTGCTGCTAGTTTAGGGAATTGTGAAACTTTTTGCAGGCAGAACCTAGCTAGAGGATGTGGGTCACTAGAAAGGTTTGCACTGGGGATCATACTCTGGCTAAGCTCTGTCTATTTTCAGATCTACCAATATGTGAGCAAACAGCCTTACACCCTTGTTACCATAGTAGGACTTGGTCCCATTGCCACGCTGTATCCACTGCATGCACTGAGCCATTGGCCAGAATAAGAACTTCCCATAAACTGTTTCTGCTAGGTATTATGTAATGCTAATGAGAAAAGTAACATACTTTTTTTGTTTTCAGAAAAGAAGAGAAAAGCCACACTTCTTGTAAATCTGACATAAACCTTATCTGAAAGTGTGATAAGATTCTCCTTCAAGGTGGTACTCTGAAATGCACTAAGGCAAACATGAACTGAATTGACTCTTTAATTGCTCAAATGGAAGAAGTCAATGATGACACAACACTTTGGCTTAGTGCTTCTCCCCCTCTCTGCTCAACCTTCTTTCTTTTCTCCTTCCAGGATTTTTTTTCCTCTGCCACACAGACTGATCCTTGAATGGCTGTGTAATCTTAAATCTAATGACCTCAATTACAGTCATTCTAACTCAAGAAGTTATATAAAACATCAGATTGAGGCCAATTTGTCAGTAATGTGGCATGTTAAAGTAGTCACACATAGATATGATGTGATAAGATATTATAATCATACACTATTACAAACGGCAAAAATTCAATTGAACAAGTGACATTCGAGCCTTACCATAAAACTAGTATTATTATAATTATAAATAAAAGCTTTTTAGTGATAAAACAACCATGCTCCTATTAACCTTTCAAATGCTGTGCTGATTCTTCCCACCAAGACTCAGGGCTTCTCTTGGAAGACATGACAGCAAGGCTGGCAGAGACAGGCATAGTAGATGTCTTCAGTAGAACAGTATTTGAGGCACATGACAGGTCTGTTGCACCCAAGAATTCACAAGGGCTGTAACTGTATTCACAAGACCTGCACAGGGGTAATTTAGTCAAAATCTCAACATGGAGTCTAGTCACTAGCTGAGCTATTGGTCACAAATGGCTGTTGGGAGAGGGAGACAGTTTTCTTCCAGAATTTGGCCCCTGACAGGCTACCATGCTCCAGTAGATTGTACACCCAGGTACACACAGGTAGCACTAAGTAGACTCAGTGGGTTTTTAAAAAGAGCACATGACGCTGGAATGGAAAAGTGGTTGGAGGGGAATTGGTGGGAAGAGAATGGGTGTTAGGTTTGATCAAAACACATCTGTGTAAGTGAGACAATTGAATAGCTTGAACTGTTTGGGAGGCATCCAGGCTGTGGGACCGGGACCTGTCCTTAGTGACTGAGCTGGCTGTTTGGAACCTTGGGCTTATTCAGGGACACTTTTTGACAGCCTGGAAGGAGGGAACCGGACCTGCCTGTACTGAATCCATCAGGTTTAAATGAATCCCCAGGTGAATCTTTGCCCTGGAGGAGATGGGAATGGAGGGGAGGGGCTGAGGGAAGGTGGAGGTGGGGGTGGAGGGGGAGGGCAGGGGAACCCATGGCTGATGTGTAAAATTAAAATACAAATATAATTTAAAAAACACATTATAAGCATTATGAAATTCTCAAACAATAAAAAATGTAAAAAAAAATTACAAATTGTTGAACTAACTATAGTTCTAAAATAAAACCCTTTCCCATTTTTTTCTGTTTAGTCTCTAACATGAAGACTTAGATGTTTCATATTCATGACTGTCACACACCCCTTGAATTCTAGAACTATTAACATCTCATAGTTTACAAAGAATGCCTATCATTAATTTTTTTTCAGATAAGTTGAATTATTGACTAAGTACCGAAGGATATACTACTTGAACTTCAAGAGTACATGATTTAGTGATTATTACTTAAGTTTTCAATGGTCTTTGTTTAGTGGGAAACTAGGGTGAGTTAATTAGACTGTTAGATCCAAAGCTCTTATTGGAAATAAGTCAGTTGTAAACTATAGTTTCAAGTCATGTAATACAGCTATCATGGGAACCTCTCCACTCCCATCTCTCTTTCTTTCTCTCTCTCTCTCTGTTGCTTTTGAAATTTTCATAGGTATTTGATTTTTGATTTTGTATTTCTCTTATTTTTATTAAACATTTTATTGAGGATATATATGGAATAAAAGTAGTTTCCACAAGGAAACCTGTTTCTGAAACATGATTGTAGATAAAGGAAAAGCTGTTAGCAGCTTCTTTCACACTGTACCCAAGCCTCCAGTTCTATTAAAAGTTAATCATCACCCTGACTTTTCCCATCAGAGACTAGTCTGAGTGACTTTTTCCATATCGATTGAACCATACATCATGTATTCTTTTAGATCAGATATCTTTAATCCAAGATTCTATGTTTGTGAGATTTATTCCTATTCTATACCATAGTCTTTCATGTTGCTTCTACTTGACTAACCCACCTATTCTCAGTTCATATTTCTGTTGATGCACACTAAAATTGATTTAGCACACATAGCTTTTGATAAAACTATGGTTTATAAGAATACCCAGCGGGTAAATCAGTGCTCCTAAGGGTATGTACATATGTGGCTTTACCATGGAATTATAATCAATTTCCAAAGCTCTGTTACAATCTATTCTCCTAGCAGCTTATTTGCTGCCTAACATTATCACCCTCACCTCTATTGTCAATGTTTGTTTTATACGTTCTACTATGAGTATCCTGGCATCTCATTGTGACTTTAGTTTGCATATTATAACTGTATGTTTATAGATTAACAGTGACTTTCAATGTGTAGCCAACAGAACATCAGCAAAAGTCATTGTCTGGGATGCTTGATGTGCACATCTTCTCAGAAGCAGAATCTACAGGGATAGATATAGTGATATGTCTTTCTGAGAAACCTAGAAATATATACTCATGCTTTTGTTTGACACAGCAGCATTAACTCAGCATCACAACATTTTACAAACAGAAGCAAGCCAGGGGCAGAGTAATCACATAGGTGATTGTTGCTCATATTCCAAATGGGACCTCTTATGGCATGACAAATAGTCTACCACTCTCTGAAACAGACATGTGGGGGAAAGTTTCTGTTCCCTGATGATTCCCCATGGCCACAGGCATCTATAAAATTTGCAGAGGCAAAGATATGGACCCACATAGTAATGTTCAGAGCAAGAAAACTATATTACAGAGAAAATCAAATAGCTACTTCCCTTTTATTAGCTTTGCATGCATAAAGTGGATATGTAAAGCAGTACTGGAGGCCTGTATTATTTTTAATATCTGTTTTTCTGGCTTGGGGTATCTGAATAATACAGAGATGCCCATTATTACTAGATTAATGTCTTCTCAGAGGGAGGATACCTTCCTTGTGTTACTCATTGTAGTATACCTGGCTGATAGAGCAGTGCCAGAGACCTGAGAGGCTCTTAGTAAACATTTACAGAAGGAATGAACGGATGCTGGATAACCTCTCTCCAATTCAGATTCTGGCTTCTGATGATCAGTTGTTGGGGAAATTTATTATTCAAACAATACATTATCCTGTTTTATGCATTCAAGGAACATTCCCATATCTTGCAATGAATACTCTGTTTCTAAAAGTTCTTTCGATAAAGATTTAAATGTTTATGGGTATTCTCTCATATTCAGTGGATTATGAATGTTTGTCATTGCTTAGAGGGGACTGGTTACAAGTTGTTATTGGTCATAGTCAGAAAAAAAGCTAAACAAAAGAGTTAAGTTCAAAGATCTCTTTCTAAAGAAAAAAAGAGGCATATGGTATAGTAATGATAGAATAAAAGGGTAGATTATTTTCCAAAAACAACTATTAATCTCAAAATATTTTACATTGCTGTACATTTTGGTTTATTGATACAAATTTAAAGTTAATTTTGATATACTATATGTATGTTTCTGCTTTTGTTTGGGGGTTTTGTGTTTATGCACCTCATTTAAAAAGGTAATGCATAATTAAGAAATATAGATTAATAGTTGGTCATCTATAATAGTCAAACTCGCAGTCATATTTGGTATGTTTTCCAAGTCATATATAGATACATTTAAATCTAGTCAATTAAAATTTAAATACATTAAAAAGCTAGACAAGGGAAAAGAAACTGCCCTTGCCTCAATTGCTGATAGTATATTATCCAAACTGGACCAGCAAGCAGGATACTAAAAAAGGGCAACTGCCAAACTTTGCCAAGACAAGGTAGGACAGGCCTTCAAAATTCCCTTTTTCAAAAATTTCTGTCAGACATACTAGGCCTGTAGGCCAAAGATGGATGCCCCAATGTTACAGAAGAACTCTAGGTGACTGCCCAGGCAGTCAAATGTCCCTATCATTAGGTAACATTACACCCTTCTGGGGTATTTGAGGGAATTAAAGACTAAATAATTAGACTTAAAGATTTCCCTAGTTATAATAAAAACGTAAATTAGGCATATAACTTTAGATTCACAAAGACAAGATAAATAGTATTTTCTCTAAATTTGCCAAATGGACTAGATATTGTACCTATAATTCTTACTTGATAACTGATTTTGTTTTATATATAATTTTACTCTGCTAAAGTTAAAACTTTCCTTTTAATTAAATAAAAGGGGGGGAAATATAGAATGTTCCTTTACATTGTGTGAATAGATATCACTGTCATTAATTTAATAAGGAAGCTGACTAGCTGAAAAATGGCTGGACAGGTAGAGATTAGGTGGGACTGACAGACAAAAGGAGAGCAAGAAGAAGAGGAGGAGATGCCAAGGAGGTAGAAAATGAACTTGCCTTACTGAGAAAAGGTACTGAGCCATGTGATAGAATGTAGATGAGAAATATGGATAAATTTAAAAAGTAAGAGTTAGCTAATAAAACGCCTGAGCTATCAGCTGAGTATTTCTAATTAATAATAAGTCTCTGTATGGTTATTTGGGTACTGGCTGGAGAAAAGTCTGCCTACATTAAAATGTCAAACATCCATAGACATCAAGGATGTGTAAATCAAAATGCTTTGCGCCAGTAAGAATGATTACCATTTAAGAAAGCAAATGATTGTGAGTGCTGGTGAGAATGTTGGACAAGAGGAGCTCTTGTGTAGAGATGTAAAGTTATGTAGCTACCATGAAAACCAGCATAGAATAACTTAAAAAAACTGAAAATGGAATTATTATATGACCCTAACTATACCAGTTTTAGGTATATACCTGAAGGATGACGTATACCAAAGAGATGCCTACACACCCGTGTTTACAGCTGCACTGATTACAATACCTAAGCATAGAACTAGCATTGGCATATATCAACAGATAAATGGATAAAGAAAAAGTAGCAACATACACAACAGAGTTTTATGTAGCTGTCCAGAAAAACAACACATGACATTTGAAGGAAATGGAAACCATTATACCAAACAAAAAAAGCCAGACCCAAAATGACAAATACCTCATGTTTTTCTTATTTGTGGAATCTAAAATTATACATGTGTGTGTGTGTGTGTGTGTGTGTGTGTGTGTAGATCATGAAACTAGAAACTAGAAAGGGGAACATGAGAATAGAGGGAGTGAATTTAAGATAAGTGAGAAATAGAGTAATTGGATACATGTAAAAAGACAACAGAAGGGACTAAGTGGATAAAGAACAAGAAGGGGAAATGATGGGGGAGGTAGTGAGGGAGTTGAGCAATGGAAAACGAAGTATGATGGTGTGTGTGTGTGTGTGTGTGTGTGTGTGTGTGTGTGTGTGTGTATTTGGTTTGATGAAACCCTTCATGAATTAACTTAAAAGAATCCCTAATTGTCATTTGTGACACAAATGGCTAAATGGTCTTATTAATAAAAAACTCAGAGCCAGATATTGGGGTGAAAGCTGAAAGATCAGAGGAATAGAACAAGCTAGCCACAAATTCTTACTGTTAGGAAATCTCAGCCCAAAGGAGCTACATCCTGTATACTCATTCCTTATATACCTTTCTATGCCCTGCCATTTTACTTCCTCTCTCTGCACAGCTACATCACTTCCTCTTTCCATACAGCTCAATCACTTTCTGTGTATACAGACCTCAAGACCTCTATGGTTAACTAGTGCTGGGATTAAAGGCTTGTGCCACCATGCCTGGCTCTTTTCCCAGTGTAGCCTTGAATGAATCTCTGCCTCCTGAATTCTAGGATTAAAGGTATATGCTACTACTATCTGACCTCTATGTCTAATCTAGTGGCTGACTTTGTCATTTGATCCCCAGGCAAGCTTTATTTGTAAGAGCACAAATAAAATATCACCACAGTCAATTTTTTCATTCCCTTTTACATTTATACACACTTGTAGGAATTCATTTATTTATGTACTGACCCAGTCTGCTCTCGTCTGTAATGTCCCCACTCTACTGTACCCCAAGGAAGATTATTTTCTCTTCATCTACCAAATCTAATTAAAGACCTCTTCTCCCAGAACAAAACAATCAAATATCAAACAAAATTCCAACACTAGGTTTTCTGAGTCTTTATAAACATACCTGCATCTCCAAAATTGTATCTACTGAATTTATTACCTTCTAGTTATCATGATGCCTCCTAATCACTCTTTTGTAACACTGTTGGCTTTCTCTTATCAAAAAGATGTGTGGTTTCCTGAATGATGTAGCTGGGGTATGGCTTATTTGATTTCTATAAGGCGTCTTCATCTTAGATTCACATCAAGAATATATTTGGCATAATTATAATTTATCTTAAATGGGAAACATTCAAAGAATATCTTTTGGTCTAGAACATTCCCAGTTAAGGCAATTATATGTATTTCTCCAAACTACAGCCAACATTAATATCACACATTGGCTGCAAAGTGTCTAAGTTCTTGGCAATACCCTTTGGTATTGCATACTTCCTTAGGACACTTTCCACCTTTTTTTCATGTCAAATTTGGTATAGGCAGGGCAGTTGGTTTCCCTTTGCTTTGTTCAGAGTGGTTAAGAAGTGAGCTCAAGGCAGAATTTCAAGTAGTAGGTGACACAGTTAAAATTACAAGAAGTCACCGGATTTCTTTGCCAAATAAATCAGAACATCAAATTTCCATGAAGCTTCATGTAACGAAAAGTACAGCCTTTGTAAAATTTGGAAGTGTAATTGGAGGTTGATTCAAAAAGATGTTTTCTGACTTTTCCTGTCCTTTTCACGCTGTGCACACATGAGCCCAGTGCTTCGTGGAGACTAAGTTGTTTCCATGCTTTATGTTCTGAGTAGATGTGTCTGAATGAGGTGCAGCTACAGCTGAAGCTTGGGGTTAGAAATAGATCCTTTAAGTATGCTGGTGAGGGTTTTGGCCAAAGCCACGACACACGATCCCAACCCTGCACTTAACTTAGACTGTGGGCAGCGTCACTTCCTGTTATCGGCTGTTACTGCACCTAATCTTTCACTTGTTTGGAATATACAATCTTGATTGTATTCCCACAAGCCTTTCCTAGCCTTGGAACTCAGCACGTTTCCCCTTCTGCAGATACTCTGTTGGTTCAAATCACAGACTCCTCTTGACTTCTGTCCTAGACAGCAGCTACCAAAGAGTCCCACTCCCAAATAATGATACTCTGGGCATTCTTTAAGGAAATTTCCACTCATTTGCTGTCAAGTCTGTGCTTATCTGTCTCCAGGGAATGAGACACTGAACAGAAGCAAATACTCAGCTGTGGTGAAAAAGCCTTAGGTACATATTTGCTTCCCCTAAATAAATTCCTTATAAAATCTTAAAGGATTATGAGAAGAAGGAGATGCATTTTTAAAAATGTGAAATGACTAGGGTATTGAAGTACAGGAGTGATGTGTGAGACAGAGATAGAAGTGATTTATCATAAAGCACCAAGCCTGTTGATTTAGTAGAAAACATATTTCTAAGATGTCTAGGCAAACATGTATTTACAGGAAGAGACCCTGGAGGAACTGATAAAAAGTTTAATATCATATCAGAGGAGCAATTGGAATACATCCATTGGAATATGCCTGCATTTGGGGCTCTTGAGTAAAGAAGGATGGGAAGGCACAAGTATATTCACAGCCAACAGGAATATTCAAGAACCTCATATAATTTTTTTTGTTGTTTTGTTTTTTGAGACAGGATTTCTCTGTGTAGCTTTGGAGCCTGTCCTGGAACTCACTCTGTAGCCCAGGCTGGCCTCAACCTCACAGAGATACGCCTGCCTCCGAGTGCTGGGATTAAAAGTGTGTGCCAACACTGCCCGGCGAGCCTCTTATAATTTACTAAGCAGTTGTTCCTGTAAAAACATAGAAAACTCTTCTTTTTAGTAAGACCACCAAAGAGTAACTGTTTTTGAGTTCCACATGAATGAAATCATGTATGCATTCGGTGTGTATCTGGATGCTCTTGCTCAATATAGTTTGTGAGACTCTCCTGTCTTACATATTAATAGGGCATTTTACATTGCTGCATGGTATTGCACTGGATGAGTAAAGTAAGCTTTGCCTGCCAGTCTCCTGTTGTGGATCTCCTAACTAGATTATTGTTGGTCGATCCATTATGCACTAGCTTCCCTTTGAAATATACCTTGAATGTTACTGTGTTAAGTCCCAGTGGAACAATGGATATAGTTTTACTCTACTCTTCACTAGAACTTTAAGTTTCAATAGAGGAGGGGGGATGTTTCTAAAACAAACAAACAAACAAACAACAAACAAACCATAAAAGGCCAACATATATATTAATTATGTCTCTCATTGTTGTGATAAGATAATCTGATAAAAAGCAATGTGAGGGAGAAAAGTCTACTTTGGCTCTCAGTTCCAGCTATTGTCCAACAGAGTGGGGAGTCACGTGGCAGAACCTTGAGGCTGATGGTCACACTGCATCATCAGGAAGCAGAGTGTGAACAGTAGTGGACTGGGCTATAAATCCTCAAGGCTGGTCCTTATGTGATCCACTTCTTCTAGCAAGGCTCTGCCTCCTACAGACTCCCCAGCCCTCACAACAGCACCATCAGGACCATGTATTCAAGCACATTAGATTGTAGGAACTATTCTGCTTTGAAACTCCAATACTGTATAACACAAAATATTTATTTTCACTGACTCAAAATAGGCAAAAGTCAAATTATTATGTAGATAACATTTGCTTCTGGAAGATCAACACTCAAGATACACACTGCTAAAATTTGAACTTTGTGCATCCCAGATTCAGACTGAATGTTGCCTAGAAACATGCTCTATTTTCCTACAAGTTCAAATTTCTGGTGCTTGCATATCTTGTTGGCAAAAATATGTTAGCAATTTTAATAGCAGGAAAATAGCAAGAGCATAAATGTGGGCTTGAACACAAGGAAGCACATTATCTTCATAATAGAAGGTATTGTTTTGTAGACTGTTTATAAAATAAAGGAAACACCATGTGGGAGATAAGACAAGAAAACCAATCTTTTCCATGTTTCTGGGTGGAACATCAAAGCTAAAACCTGAAATCACGAAGTATCATGCTAGAAAATGCTATCTCAAAGTGCTCCAAAAAACAGTCTACAGCCAAGGCAGAGCCAATGCTGCAAGATATGAACACACTTCTGCTTACAACATTCCCACCCCTGTCTACTGTTTCCTCCATTGGCTTGTATGTGTCAA
Source organism: Onychomys torridus (assembly GCF_903995425.1). Classification (NCBI taxonomy): domain Eukaryota; kingdom Metazoa; phylum Chordata; class Mammalia; order Rodentia; family Cricetidae; genus Onychomys; species Onychomys torridus. The sequence continues at coordinate 110,769,278 of NC_050446.1, forward strand.
AGAACTATGCTTTATACTGATTCATGTATATTTCCTTTATTTACAGTATAGGTATTTTGTGATTTCAAAGATGAGACCACTCTGGTCAGTTAAAAATTCATCCTTATATTCTGTAGATACTAACTTTCTGTCAGATGTGAAGTTCGTGTATTATTCATTTTTCTGTTGTTGTGATAAACACCACCAACAAAGCAACTTATAAATGGAAGATTTTACTTTGGCTTACAGTTCCAGAAGGAGAGTCCATAATGATATAAAAGGTGTGGTAATAAGTGGCCAGAGTAGGAAGATGGCAATCCCATTTCTCTGTCCACACAGAGAAGGTAGAGAGAGTGAACTGGAAGTGGGTGAAGCTGTGAACTCTCAAAGTCCACTTTCAGTGATATACTTCTTCCAGTAAGTAAGGCTCTGGGTTCTACAAGTTCCATAGCCTCCCCAAACAGCACCACCAACTGGGAACTAGGTGCTGAAATATAAGAGCCTATGGGGGACAGTTCTTATTCACGTCATCATACTGGTAAAGATTCATTTTTCATTCCATAATCTTCCTATCCATGCATTTTTTGGTTTCTTCTGCTGTACTGAGCTTTTTAGTTTCATGAGGTCACATCTGTTAATTTTTGGTATATGTTTGTTAATTTTTGGTATTAATGCTTGCACTAATGAAATCTTATTCTGATAGTCCTTTCCTGTGCCTATAAGATAAAGTATATTCTCCACTTTCTTCTCCAACAGATTCAGGGTATCGGGACTTATGCTGAGGCCCTTCATCTATTTAGAGTGGAGTTTTGTGCAGATATATATATATATATATATATATATATATATATATATATATCTGTTTCTCAGATATCACACAATAACAAAAAAGAAGCTTGGTGCAAGGAATGGGTTACTTCTTTTGAGGTTGATGGTCAGTAGGGTTGCAGAGACACCCCCCCCCCCCAAACATTAAAGAGTATTGCCAATGATTTCTGTTACCATATAAAATTTGATATTAAGACCATATTCCTGAAGACAACACATATTTGAGTCACAGAATTTGGAGAAATCAAGCTAGTACTCCTAGAAGTCTCATACCTACTGGCTAGTTTTCATAATGATTGGAACTTTGTATGCAGACTAGTGAGGAAGAAAATTTATCAGTTTTACCTGATTGTGAACATTGCAAGCCTCAATAAAGACTCTTCTGGTAAGATATGACCACTGGTGCAAGAGTGGCACAAATATTAAGGAAGTAATCAATTTACTTGTTGATTATATTTAAAGCTTGCACCACAAAATGGAACTTATGCCTGGTACAGTTAAGCTGCCTGAAAAAAATCTATTGATTTCTAGTTTGCAGGCCCTAGGGAGAGCCCAATATTATTATTCTGCTAAGTGGATATAGTATAAAACCACTTCAATAAATGATTCACAGACATTAGTGTATTTCTTAGCTCTCATCATGTAGTACATGGTAATTAATATAGAGACCCACAATTGGTCAACATGCAGAGGATTAAAAACTCTAAACTGTTCAGCTCTAAGTGAAACATTCGTTTTTATCAAACTCTTCTCCCCAAGGAATGTGAATCATGACAGAAGAGGGGATCAAAAAGCCAGGAGTAGTGTTTATCTGTAGATAAACAGTACTTGCCGATCGAGATAGGGGTGTTGTACACATAAACATAATAGCAGTTATTATAGGTACAAGACCTGCACCAGATCAACAAAGCCAAAATCCTTGTATTGATGGTGGAGGGTCTTATTCCATCCCTAGGTGAGGAGCTATTAGCAATTTTTGGCTTCTGGAGAAGGAAGAATCCATTTTCTAGAAGGATTTGGCTCCTGAGAGGCTGCCCAGTAGATGCTCCTATGCTCATGCACATATAAGCACCATGAAATGGGCTCACTGTGATTAAAAAACCAGCACATGAAGTTGGAAGGGGAAAGTTGTGGGTCAGAAAAGGCATAAATTGCAGGGGATTTGATTAAATAATTATATGGATGTATGAAATTCTCAAGCAATTAAAAACTAATTGAAATTGTTTCTTGTTCTAAAACTATTGTTTTTAAAAATGACTGCATTTGTTGAATGTTTGTGTTATATAGGTAAGGACTTCCAGGTGAATGAGGATAGTTAGCTGAGCTGTTCAGTTAGGATGCCTTCACTCAGGACATGTACCTATAGGCCCAGACTTCTGATCAACACCTGCTAGGCCTGTGAGCAAGTTATTTGACTTGGGATGAGAAAATCAGCCTATCTAATCCAGTCAATTAGACACCTCCTGTACTAAATTAAAATCTATTAAGACTGATGTACCAGGCAGCTGTTAATCACTTTTCATTATTTTTGTATTGACAAAGATACAAGGAACATTTCATTTTTGGTCATTTGCTGTCTTGCCAATCTAGGAGACCAATATGGTAAAATTCAAATAGATCCTGGATATGTTTTTAAAATTGTGATGAATTTTGCTAGAGCTCACTATTTAATAAGTTAACACTATAACTCCTCTCCCCAATCCACAAAAGTAAATGACTGCAATAAAAACGAGAACTTACATAGGGACTAGCCTAATTAGAACTTAAACACTGCACCAAGGGAGAGTAGCAGTGGCAATGCTTTCTGGGGACCTGCACATGTCAAAGCAAGGCAAGACTAGGCTGCTAAGCCTGAAAGTCAGGCTCTTGAATTAGGTCCTAGAAAAGGGCCTCTAACTTTTATGACTTCCAGGGATATAAAAAAAAAAAAAAACATTCTCTGCAGGAAAGCATTTCTGTTATAGTTCTGAAAATTGTCCCTCATTAACCTCACTTAATATTAACTCTTACTTGCAACATAAGGAAAAAGGCCACCTAAAGAAGCAGACAACAACAAAAACAATTTTCCGAGTTCATTCTTCCTATGCATTAGAATAAACAAATATAGAAAAAAATGTATTGAAAAGGAAATATGGTTGCAACAAACACAAACACAAACTGTCATAGGTTCATTGCTATTTATGAACTTGATTAATTGGAGAAATGTTGAAAAAGGCTGTGATATTCTATGGTTTCTGCCAGTTATCAAAACTGTATAACATCTCAGTCAGCTGTTTAAACATCTTGGCCCAAAGACTTTCAGGCCCTCTTTGTAATTGTCAGATTATTCTTGCATAAGGCTTCATGACTTATGACTTGATCTTCTGTAAGTTATTGTGCTGGATAGTTTTATGTCAATTTGCCACAAGTTAACATAATCTTAGAGGATGGAGGCTCAATTAAGAAAATGCCTCTCTAAGATTTGTAGGCATAAGGGTTCTAGGCAGGCCTATAGGGCATTTTCTTAATTATAGATTGATGGGGGAGAACCTGGCCCATTGTGGGTGGTTCCATCTCTGGGCTGGTGGTCCTACATTCTATAAAAGAGCAGTCTGAGAAAGCCATAATGATCAAGTCAGTAAGCAGCACCACCCTTCTATGGCCTTTGCATCAGTTCCTGCCTCCAAGTTCCTGCTCTGTTTGAGTACCTGTCCTGACTTCCTTCAATGGTGGGCTAAATAGGAAGTGTAATCTGTAATCTAAAGAAACCATTTCCTCCCCAGGTTGCTTTGGCCATGGAGTTTCATCACAGCAATGGTAACTCTAACTGAGACAAAGTCCATCATACATCTAACAGTGAAACTGTTATTTGGCTTCTGTTTTTTATTCTATCAACATAGTATTATTGGTTAACTCAACTCCATTATAGCTTCTTTAAATATCATCTACAGTCTGTAACATCCTCAAATGTTGATAATTGCACTAGCTTGCTAAAAGGAGTATCCTTTGTGGACTGTTAATTAGGAATATCAAGCAAGAGGATGTCACATGCTCCTCTTACATTACTTCTTCATGACTCATCTAACTATTAAGAATATCAAACAATGCTGATATGAACATAGCTGAGCAAATGCCCTTGTGGTATGATTGAGCATTCCTTGGGTATATGTCCAATAGTGCTATAGCTGGGTCTTGGGGGAGATGGATTCCCAATTTTCTAAGGAAGCGCCATATTGATTTCCAAAGTGGCTGTACAAGCTTGCATTCCCACCAGCAGTAGAGGAGAGTTCCCCTCACTCAGCCGGGCCCCAGGTGGAGCTCCAGGAGTCCAATTTTCAAGAAAGAGGAGGGACTGTATGAGTGTGAATTGTTGAGACCAAGATCGGAAAAAGCACAGGGACAAATAGCCAAACAAATGGAAACACATGAATTGTGAACCAAAAACTGTGGAGCCCTCAGCTGGATCAGGCCCTCTGGATAAGTGAGACAATTGAATAGCTTGAACTGTTTGGGAGGCACCCAGGCAGTGGGACCTAGACCTGTCCTTAGTGCATGAGCTGGTTTTTTAGAACCTTGGGCTTACACAGGGACACTTTGCTCAGCCTGGAAGGAGGGAACTAGACCTGCCTGTACTGAATCCACCAGGTTGAATTGAATCCCCAGGGGAGTCTTGGCCCTGGAGGAGTTGGGAATGGAGGGGAGGGACTGAGCGGAAGGTGGGGGCGGGGGCGGGAGCGGGGAGGACAGGGAAAACCATGGCTGATGTGTAAAATTAAATCACAAATATAATAAATAAAAAAAGGAGAAAAAAAGAATGTCAAACAAGACTTCTAGGTAAGATGGAGGCTTAGAAATCACCCAAGAGCACATGGTAGCTCACAGTTAAGGGAACAATAATATTTTATCACTTCACTCATGCTTCTCCAAATCCCATGATCCATTTACATATTGCCCTGATGAAATTCTCCCATGATCAGACTCATAGCACTACTACAACCAACCCACCTTTCATCATGTCTACTGACAGACCAGCCATAAAAAACTCTTCAGGCACCAGGCAGTGGTGGCGCATGCCTTTAATCCCAGCATTCTGGTGGATCTCTGTGAGTTTGAGGCCAGCTTGGTCTACAGAGCAAGATCCAGGACAGGCATCAAAACTACACAGAGAAATCCTGTCTTGAAAAACTAATATATATATATATATCCTGGGAGATGAGACTGTTCCACATTATCTGCTTCCATATTTACCCTTCTCTTTTCACATCACCTTCATTCAAACTCCATATTTCTCTACCACTTTTCAAAAAGTATACAACACTTCACCTTCTAAGTGTATTCATTTTTTCTAACTTTTCCTTTCCTACCTACCAACTGAATAGTAGCCATTAGTTCTACAGCACACACACACACACACACACACACACACACACACACACACACACACAACTGTTGGAATCCCTTTACTGTAGCTGAGAGTCTTCCTGTGTCCTGCCCAGTCTGCAGCCACTCAGACCCAAGTAAACACACAGAGGCTTATATTAATTAAAACTGCTTGACCATTAGGTCAGGCTTTCTACTGACTAGCCCTTACACTTAAACTCAGCCAATTTCTGTTCGTCTATATGTTACCACATGTTCCATGGCTTTACCTGTGTGCCATTACATGCTGCTCCCTGTATGGCAGGCTGGCATCTATTCACTCAGCCTTCCACTTCCCAGGATTCTCCTTGCCAGATTATCCCATCTACAGTTCCTGCCTGGTTACTGGCCAATCAGCATTTTATTAAACTAGTGTACAAAAGTGTTATTCCACACTTTACTTCTTAAGGAACAGTTGGTACTTAAAGAGCAACTATTTTATAGCCAACTGGTCCTCTATTTGTTTAGTGGATTTACTTTTGGATGTTGACTGCTATTGCCAACAGTACCCAACTTGCATGAGAACACTAGGAGTAACATGAAAACAGCCTGAGTAACATGAACACCATTTAACAGAGGAATGTATCATCTCAACCCTACTACAACTCAGTATCCCATGAACAGTGCAAACACTTTTGTGAATAGGAGAAAGATTTCAATTAATAGCAGAAATAGAAAGAATAATAACAGTACACATTAAACAACACTCTAGCCTCAGATGGACACTCCTCAAGGCAAAAAACACAAGAAACATGAAAGATCAAGAGAACATGGTTCCCCTAAAATTCATACATCCTATAGTAACCCCTGTGATAGAGTCTTACTTGAAACTATAAACAAAGACTATAAAAAGAAAGATCACAAATATGTTCAAAGAATTCAAAGAAGACATGGGTACACTCCCAGCTGAGCTCTAAGAAAACACAAACAGCTGAATAAAGTAAGGAAATCAATTCAGTATATAAAAGTAACTCAATACAAGGATGGAAATTAAGAGAAAAAAACAATAGAAATGGTTGTGGAAATGAAAAAAAATCAATATATTGGTCTCAGGTTCCTAGAAGAGTCTATGACAAGTATTAAAACTATGTAAGGTCCTTTGTCTACCCAAGTTTACTTAGAGTTACCCATAAGTGCATGAATGAAGCTATCCTCTTGAGCATGGGAAACCTACCAGAGGTCATATCCTAAATAATAAATAATTATTCTCTCCCCTAGTAACTATCTACAGTAATTATACATCCTCACCGAGGGATTTTGCTTGTGTATTATCTACTTCAGCTATGGTTAGATTTTGTCAGTCTTGATATTATATAGGCCTTATGCAGATAACCATGTCTTCAGTGATATGATGATGATTGCAACAGGCATATTATACCCAGAAGATAGCATTTAATAGCATTAAAGTGCTCCTCCACATTGCTGGGTCTTAAATTTCTGTCCATCTCCTCTTCTATGTTTACTGAGAGCCTTGATATTGGGAGGTTAATATAAATATCCCATGTAGGACAAAGTACCAAGTCTCTAATTATCAGCACTTCTGACTGGTTGTGCATCTCTCCATTTACTGCTGTCCACTGCAAAAGAAAACTTCTGACAAAAGCTGTGAGAAGTCAGGTCTATGTATATAAACATAAATATATAGAAGGCAATTTGACAGCATGGCCATTTAGCAAATTAGCAATAACAGACTCTACCTCAAGGCCTATGCTCTCAGTCATCTACCTTTTCATGATAAAAGCATGCTAGATGAATTTATGACTGTCAAAGCAGAAGATATTGAAAGAATATTTTGGATTGAAAAGAAATATAAACATATTCAAGAAGCCACACACACATACCCCCCACTCCATACACACACATGCACATACACACATAAACTCAATGATGCTATGAAAATTCTTAAACAAAAGACTAAGAAAACACCAAACACTATGAAATCAGCAAAATTAAAGAAATCATCACAATGATAACTCTCAGTATTACTATTTTCAATTCAAAAGATACAAACTAGAAAATAGAATCCTTTGGCTGGGTGGTGGTGGCGCACGCCTTTAAACCCAGCACTCTGAGTCTGAGGTCAGCCTGGTCTCCTAAGTGAGTTCCAGGAAAGACGCAAAGCTACACAGAGAAACCCTGTCTCTAAAAACCAAAAAAAAAAGGAAAGAAAGAAAAGAAAATAGAATCTTTTTTTTTTTGTTGTTTTGTTTTCTTCAAGAAAAACAACTCACTCTTGCTGTGTAATAGTCTTTTTGTTCACTGTGAAGATGTGTCACTCTGGTTGGTTTAATAAAGAGCTGAATGGCCAACAGCTATGTAGGATTTCCAGGCACAGAGGATACTGGGAAGAAGAAGGGTGGAGTCACAAGCAGATATGGAAGAATCATAACATGTGGGAGATGAGGTAAAAAAGCATGAGTCATATGGCAGCATATAGATGAATAGAAATGGGTTAATTTAAGTTATAAGAGCTAGTTATAAACAAGCCTAAGCTATAGGTCAAGATTTCATAATTAATAATAAGTCTCCATGTCGTGATTTGGGAGCTGGCTTGCAGGACACAGAAAGACACGCTACATAGTCATCAAACGTCTGGGCTTGTGTTTCCACATAAGACCTGGAAAAGCTTCTAAAAAGGTTTCAAACACACAAAAATGGAGCCAAATGCAGCCTCCTAGTCCCACAGTCTCTCATGTGATCTATGGTACAGAAATGTGTCTCCTGGCCAAAAGCTGAGGGCTTGAGCTGCCAGCACACCATGAACTAAGCTGTGTATTGCTCATGCAGACAGAAAGGGCTACAAATACTCAGTAAGCAGGTTCAGATAAAAAAAAAAAACAAACAAACAAACAAACAAAAAAAACAAAAAACAAACACCTGTAAACAGGTTGCATGTTTTTAACAATGTCTGTAGGCTTAAGAAAAAAAAGAAAAAGCATATAGACAACCATAAAAATAAATAAATAGTTCAACACAATATAGTAAGTCTTTAAAGAATGAGTAAAGTAATTTAAAATAATAATAAGCCATGTAGAGATGGGAAATACACAGGGAGTCTAGATCCTTTGTGTTATTATGTTGTCTTTGGAATTTTTCACTGCTGACAAGCACACAACTGCTGCTGGGAGACACAGGATTGTGAAAGGAACTGCAGAAATAAACCAGCCTAGAAACCTTAAGATCGCCTTAACTTAAAAATGCAAGCAGAAAAAATCTATTAAGTTGGGGAAGAGTTTATGCTTTTGTTCCCATTGGAAACAAAAGACTATGAATTCAAAGTTGATAGAGATGAGATTTAATTGGAGAAGATCTTCTGAAAATCTGGCTACAGACAAAGAAATAAACCTAAAAACTATAAGACAAGTCACATACATTTGCCTGCTCAAACAACAACAACAACAACAAAAATCTTTAACTGATTTGTGTACAATGCACCGTCCATACTTGTGTTAATGCATATATGTTAACCTTGAAAGTTTATGTGTTTTCAGAGCAAGGCAACCAGATACCAATGAAAACAGATGGCCAAGGTGATGCAGCCTCTTAGAGTGCTTCTGTTGCAATTTCCTCAGAGTTGTACCTCCAGAAAAACTTCAAGGCTGCTGGCAGAGATGGTCCAACCTCACAGACTATTTTATTGGGACTTCATCATTATCCTAATTTTATCAGGGTCCCCTAAATGTTCTAGCACCTGTAGACAACAGAAAGCACTCTAGAGAACACAACATCCATATTCTCAGGAGGTGGAGTGGATTTTTTTTTTTTTTGTAATTTGGTGGGTTATGGATTTTTGTCATCATTTAGGGTGGTTGGTTACAAGTTGTTACTGGTAATGTGCAGGAAGCCATGGAAGTATACAGCAGGTAACAACTAGTATTTAACATGTAGACCCACCAGATAAATAACTCTCTGATGGGGAGTCCCACTAGGCAAAGTCTGCAGGGGTCACTGGCTACAGAAACTGGTTGTTTTCTGTCTGTAATTTTCTCATGTGTTGCTGCTTACCTCTCTAAAAAGAACAGCTGTGGGGTATTTCCACAGCCCATTCACAGTGTGTTTTACATCTTTGGGCATATATACTGCGGTGGAAAGTCAGAAAGATGATTTCTGCTTAAGCTGTATAATTCAAAAATACTATAATATATTTTTCATAATTGACACAGAAAAGCAAGAGTATTCTCAGTTACAAAGACAGCCTTTTACACACTTCACTAAAACCTTAGAGCAAATTCAAAGCAGACTAGCAGAGACTATACAAAGATAAATTCCCAGGTGTTTATTGCTAAATCAAGGTCAGAACTGAAGCAACTTTGGTAAATATAACCCTCCGCAATAATTCTATTTCTGCATGTACCCCAACCACTCAAGTTTCAGCCAACTACTATTATTGATAAGTACTGAATTTCAATTCCATTCTCTGTCTGGGAATGCTAACAATTCAGGCTATGTGATTGGCCAAGCATTACTCCCTGGCCAGTCAGCATGACCTTCCTAGCCCGAGAAAAGCAGTGTGACTTATTGTGTGTTATGAGAAGGGATCAGACCCTGAAACTGTAACATATAATTGTTCAGAGTTTGGTGGAGAGGGACAGTGGAGAGCTATGTAAGAAACTACTGTGTAAAGAGCCAATGGTAAGTGTGTGTTAGAATGTATATGTGGGTTTGCACAGGGAGCTGAGGAAAAGAATGAGTAGCTAGGCAGGAGAGAAAGCAAGAGTAATTTTCAGGAAGAGATTCTGAGATATATGTATGTAAAGAGAGATATTATACACCTGTATGTGAAGAGATGTAAAAGAGAAAGTTACCACCAGAAAGCTTGTGTTTCCTTATTTTTTCCCTCAGATAGAAAAGGTCTAGCACTCAGATAGATGAGAATTTTTCTTAAGCCTTTGCTGAATTCATGGATTTATTATTATTATTATTTTTATTTTTTGGCATATCCTGGGTGGATAGAAGCTGACCCTTCAGCTACTAATTGTAATGGTCAGGATAAAAGCTGAACAAAGGAGATTAGATTCAGGGATCTCATTCTGAAGAGAAAAAGGGAGTATAAAGTATAAAAATAATGGGATAAAAGTGTTGTTTTTGAGTCTACTTTTGATCAACTACTAGTCTCAAATATATCACATTGGTATGAATTTTTGTATATTGGTACAAATTTAAGGTTATTTTTGTTATACCGTATGTATGTTCCTATTCTTGTTTAAGGTATTGTACCTATGCAGTTCATTAAAATATGTATTATAAAGTTTTAATTCTTGAAAGCTTTTTAAGATAATAAAGAAATATAGATTAATAGTCATCTATAACAATTAAACTTATAATCATGTTAGGTATGTTCTCAAGGTCATACAAAGATATATTTTAGATAGATAAGTGATCATCAAACACTTCAGAGACGTACAGAATATGGCATTTAAAATGTTTTTAATAACATAGGTTTTTCATGACAATGAGACACGTCTACTCCTGGCAGCACCAATTACATCAGAAAGGACAATGAGGGTGCATTATTATAGATACCAATGATTGAATCATTAAGATAGCTCTCTCTCTCCCTCTTTTTTTTATTGTTGTTGTTTTTTTGTTTTTGTTTTTTTGAGACAGGGTTTCTCCGTGTAGTTTTGGTGCCTGTCCTGGATCTCAGTCTGTAGACCAGGCTGGCCTCAAACTCTCAGAGATCTGCCTGGCTCTGCCTCCTGAGTGCTAGGATTAAAGGCATGTGACATTGCTGCCCAGCCCATTTAGGACATATCTTAAAAACTTATTTTTTTCACTAAATTGGAAAATCTAAAAGAAACGAATGAATTTCTAGACTCAATTGACCTATGGATATGGAAAGATAAAGTAAATAATTTAAACAAATCTAAAATAAACAATGAAATTGACAGTAATAAAAATTCTCCCTTCCAGACAGTGGTGGCAAATGCCTCTAATCCCAGCACTTGGGAGGCAGAGGCAGGCAATCTTTGTGAGTTCCAGGATAGCTAAGGCTATGTAGAGAACCCTTGTCTGAATAAAACAAAAACAATACCAAAAAAAAAAAAAAAACCAAAAACAAAAACAAAATCAAAACATAACTCCCAATTAGAAAGAGCTCAAGTAGGCTGGGTAGGGTGGCGCACACCTTTAACTCCATTACTCTGGAGGCAGAGGCAGGCAGATCTCTGAGAGTTTAAGGCCAACATGGTTTACTTGGAAATTTCTAGAGTTCCAGGACAATCAGATCTATGAAAGAGTGATCATTCTCAAAACAAAACAACAACAGCAACAAGAGCAAAAACTCAGGTAAATGAATTCACCATAGAATTCTACCAGATTTTCAAAATTCTACCAGAATAACACTAATTCTTCTCAAATTATTTTGTGAACGAGAGAAGGAATTAATCCTTTCAAGCTATTCTTATGAAGCCAGTACAAATGCAGATAAAACACAACATAAAAGAAAATCATATACTAATCTCCCTATGAACACAGACACAAAAATTCTGAATAAAATACTTGAAATTCAGGTTAATAATATGTCAAAATGATCATTCACCATAATCGAGTTGATTTCACTCCAGAGATGCAGAAAAGATGGAAAAAATAGGAAAAAAATGCCTTAATAATGTAATTCATCACATCATTTACAAGGAAAGAGATCACATAATCATTTAGTAGATACAGAGTGATGGAGATTGCCTTTGATAAAATTGAATATTCCAGAGCTGGAGAGATGGTTCAGTGGTTAAGAGCACTGACTGCTCTTCCAGAGGACCCAGGTTCAGTTCCCAGCACCCACATGGCAGCTCACAACTGTCTCTAACTCCAAGATCTGACACCCTCATACAGACAGAATGCAGTCAAAATACTAAATAAATAAATAAATAAATAAATAAATAAATAAATAAATAAATAAATTGAATATTTCATAATGTTAAAATTCCTGCAGAGACTGGGGATTGAGGGAAGTAGCTCAATGTAAAAAGATGATATACAACAAATATATCATGAACATCATACTAAATGGAGAAAAACTTGAAGCATTTCCACTAAATCAGGAACAAGACAAATGTGTCTCTTCTCTCTCCTTCTATCACTATAGTATTTGAAATCATAGTAAGAGATGTAAGACAAGAGAAGGAAACAAGAGTACAAATTGGAACAGACAAGTTCCTCAGGGGTGGCCATGTTAGAGGAGCTGCAGGTACCAGATGAGGTTCAGGAAGTTGACTCACCAGGAAGCAAAGCTCCCATGGATGAATATCAGATAGGCAAGGCCCTCTGAGAGCCTCAGCCCCAGAATGTCTTTTGCTCCTACTGTATCTTTACATGTTTGCTACTGCCATTTTTCTTTGGTATCTGGCATGGTGAGAAGGGGTGTGGAGAGATTCCCACTACCTTTAATGTAGTGTGATTATCTCATGGAACTATCCCCTTCTACTGGGCATTTTTACCTGTGAATTATTATGAAGATGATGTCTTCCTAATCTGTACTGTTTAACTAAAGCAAGATTCTATACAATAATAGTGTTAGTTACTTTAAATAGGGTTAGTTTAAATAGGATTTTGATGAATGAGAGTCTTTAACAAATATAGTAAGGGATTATGATAGATATTAGCTTAGTGGAAAAACTAATATAGGTAAAAGCAAGATATAGATAATTCCTCAGTTTCCTGATAGAAAAAACTGTTGATGAATGGGTGTACACCCTGAAAATTTAAAGTAGAGATGATTGATTCTTTTCATTTATAAAAGTTTAGATTTGTGATTTTTTTCCTCATAAAATAGAGCAGTGGTTTTCTTTTTTTTTAAAATTTTATTATTAAGAAATTTTCTATTCATTTTACATACCAACCACAGTAGCCCCTCCTCTCTCTTCCTGCGCCCCCAGCCTTATAAGCCAATCCATGCCCCCATTCCCACATCCTCCAAGTCAAAGTCTCCCATGGGAAGTCAGCAGAGACTGGTAAATTCAGTTGAGGCAGGCCCAAGCCCTTTTCCACTGCACCAAAGTTGGTCAAGGTGTTACACTTTAGGCACTCGGGTTCAAAAAGCCCGCTCATGCACCAGGGTGGATCCTGATTCCCCTGCCTACAGGCCTCCCAGATTCATGATTCTTATAAGATTATTGTTTTTCTAACCCTAACCCTAACCCCATAACCCTAGTCCTGTAACCCTAACCACCTAACCCTAACCTAACCTAACCAATTCCCTAACAGTAACTCCTAGCCCCTAGCTCCCTAAGCACCCAGTCCCCTAACCCCCCTTACCCTTTAATCATAATCCTCCAACTCTAATTCATAAGATTACCTTTTGAGATAAACAATGAAAATAATTGGTTCTTTTCTTTGTAACCACAAAATGCAGCCTGCCAGGAAAAAAAAAATGGCTGAGAAAAGCATTTTGCTTGCTTATACTCTGTTAATCTATAACAAGTTGCTTGGGTATGAATGTATGTGGGTTCTTGGGACAACTTGATTTTCACCTGTAATACATAAAATGCTTAATTGTGTAAGGGATATGAAAAACATGCTGTTTTTTACTTGTATTCATTGTAATAATTCATTTAAAAAATAGAATGTAATCACATTATAATTTTTATACTGCTTGAAAGTATATAAGCTATAAGGGAAAAAATAAAGTTAAGTAGAAGAAAGACATCAAGATAGACAGAAGGGAAACATCAGAAAAATAGAGTAGAACAAGCAACAGAAAGGATAATAAAATGGGGACTGGAGAGGTAGCTCAGAGGTTAAGAGCATCAACTGCTCTTCCAGAGGTCCTGAATTCAATTCCCAGCACCCACATGGTGGCTCACAGCCATCTGTAATGAGATCTGGCACCTGCTTCTGTATACATAGTAAATAAATCTTAAAAAAAAAAAAAAACAACAATAATAAAGTGAAGAACAAAGGTTTGGCCCTTAGAAAAAAAGTCCATGTGTGTTTGTCTGTCCAGTAGTTCACCTGCTCTGAATCTCCTCTTCAGTTTCTCTGACCTGCTGAATGCTTGCCATCTATGAACACACTCAGTGAGATCCTGACATGTTGGAGGTGTGTGTGTGTGTGTGTGTGTGTGTGTGTGTGTGTGTGTGTGTTCTTTTTTTGCTGGCCCCAGAGAGTTAAGTTTAGCCCCCCTCACCAGTCCCAGAGAGCTAAGTTTAGCCCCTTTAACCAGCCCCAGAGAGCTAAGTTTAGCCCCCCTCACCAGTCCCAGAGATCTAAGTTTAGCTCCCCTCACCAGACGCAGAGAGCTGTTTTACTCCGTCAGATAGAAAAACCAAGTTAAATGATTAGTCTGCTGACTCCATTGGCTCCCCCTCAAATCTTGAGTTCTAGAGGCTGGTCCTATCTATTGGTAGATGCCATGATTTTATATTTAGAAGACCCGAAAGACTCACTAGAAAACTCCTAGAGCTTATAAACACACTTTAACAAAGTAGGATCATATAAAATTAATACAGAAAAATTAGTATCCTTCCTATATACCAATAATGAACACACTAAATAATTAGGATTCACAATAACTTAAAAAATACTCATACATATATGCACATAGTAGCATTGATTTTTTTTTAAAGAGGCTATGAATTTGAAAGAGCAAGGAAGGGTTTAGATGGAGAGAATAAAAAAAAAAAACAGATGATATAATTATATTATAATCTCAAAAATAAAAAAAAGAAAAAAATAACTGAAAAAAAAAGGTTAGAATAAGCCTAAATCAAGGAAGTGAAAGACATCTACTATAAAATGAAACACTGGATAAAAGATATTAGTAGATGGATAGAATTCCCATGCTCATTCATTGGCTGGATTAATATCATGAAAATGGTCATCATACCAAAAGCAATCTATGGATTCAACGTAATTCCAATAAAAATTCCAATACTGTAGATAAAAAATATTCTCAATACTTATATGGAAGCATAAAAGATCCCGATAGCCTTGAGTAGAACCAAATGAACAGATAAACAAAACATAAAACTGAGGTATGTGCCTCCACATTTGATTTTAAGTTGTTATACAGAGCCATAGTAATAAAAACAGCATGATACTGGCATAATAACAGACATGTGCACCAGTGGAATAGAATAGATGACCCAGATACAAAAACATACAACTACAGCATCTTGATCTTTGTCAAAGAGGCCAAAAATACACACTGGAAAAATAAGGCAGCATCTTTGAACTGGATGTCTACATGTGGGAGGATGAAACTATGCTTGTCTCTTATCCTGTACAAAAATCAACTGCAAATGGATCAAAGACTTCAGCATAAGACAAGACACTCTGCAACTGAGAGGAAAATTAAGGAGTACACATCAAGATTGTCACGCTTCAAAACTGTATAGTCATAGATAAGGAGTTTCTAAGTAGGGTTATAGTAGCTCAAGTATTAAGCCAAGAGCTGACAAGTGAGACCTTGTGAAATTTTTTAAAAGGCCCATGTATAGAAAGGGAAGTTGTTAATTAAAGGACTAGATAGTCTACAGGAGGAGAGGAAACCTTTCCAGAGAATCACTATGTAGAATATTCAAAGACATTTTAATAAACACCAAGAAAACAAACCATCCAAACAAAACTGGGCTTTGCCACTGAACAGAGAGTTCTCAAAAGAAGTGTAAATGCTAATAAATATTTTGAAGATGTGTTCAATATCCTTAAGCATCAGAGAAATAAAAATTTTGTTGAGAGTCTATCTTCCCTGGCCAGAATGACAACAAATGCTGGTAGGGCTGTGGGGAAAGCAGAGCCCTTATTCACTGTTGGTAATTTCCTTAGACCCACTAAAGAAATTCAGTGGATATTTCTTCAAAAAGTCTAAAAATAGAAGTACCATAAGGCCCAGATATACCATTGCTGGGCATATTGTCCAAGCACTCTAGATCCTCCTTTAGAAATACTTGCACACCCATGCTTATTGCTGCTCGATTCCCCATAGTCAGGAGAAGTTAGCCTACATATCTACCAAATGATGAATGGATAACAAATTTGTGATGTGTATATGGGATGGAATCTTATTAAGATATAAGGAAAAATTGATGGGTCCCATACTGGATTGGAGACTGCCTAGAGGCCTTGATGATGGGATACAGGCATTTTGCCCCTCACTTAGCTACAGTCATGCTAGGCAAAGGCAGCTTTAGACTGGTACCAGGGCCTTGGGAGGCTGTAGAGTAAGAACTGGTGTTCGACATCCAGCCCTCATCCCAGTATATATGAGGTCAAATGTTCTACACACTGAGGTGGGAAATACTTTGTTTTCCATTCTACACTGTACCTTGCTAAAGAGGAACTTGAGTTATTTCGAGCACCCTGTAATTCTGCTGTCTGATGCTCTACCAGCTTGTGCTCTGGTTATCCATTTGAGGGGTATAAAAAGAGCTGTGCTGTTAATAACCTTGCTGACTTGGGCCATAAACCCATGTAGCCCTCCTGATGCCAGCTTTTAACTCTTTCTTTTTGTTACCTCTCTATTTATTTTTCATCCTTGGTACTCCACCTTGGGACCCCGTCTGGAATCCTGATTCAGGTTGGTTCAGGTCAAAAAGCACAGTTAAGAAATTTGTACCAAAGTGGATGGAACTGGAAAATATACTGAGTGAGATGATCAATGATCAGAAAAATAAGCACGTCATGTTCCCCTTCATTTGTGGATATTATCTTTGGATTTATAGATTATTTCATTTAACTCGAAGTGCTTGTAGGATTCAGGAAGTTAGAAATGGGCTATTTAGTGGGAAGAGAAGCAAAAGAAGCCTTAAGATAACAAGGATCATAGAACATACCTGATGTGAAAGTAGAGACGAGGAGTGCTAAAGATGGGACGGAGGAAGGCTTAGGAACGGAGAGGGTAGAGAGGAAAAGGTTAATCAAAGTAGTCATGTATGAAGAAGCCATGCTGGAACCTACTATTTTGCAAGCTCATTTAAAAATATAACTTAAAAAGAGTTTGAATGGGGTTGTCGTATATGGGTAAATAATGCTACTCCCAGGAGTTGTAGGTTATTTAACAAAAACAAAAACAAAACAGTGCAAAATGTGGCATATCACCCTGTTAATCGCTGGTGAGGGAGGCCACAGGGGCCTCTAAAACAATATAGGATACGATCGTGACTTTTTGTTGTGTAACAGAACTATATGGGAAGACCATATTGCTGAAGACACTACACACTTTGGTTGTAGCACATAGAAACATTAAGCTTCCTTCCTAGTGGCTACTTTCATGATGGCAGAAAGTGCTATGCAGGTTTCTGGAGAAGAAAAGTCATTAATAATCACAACTAGTTCCTAAGAGCAACAATATTTATCTTTCAAGGAAGATGTATCTATGATTATAAAAGTTGCACAACTGTTATTGGTGTTATTAGCTACTTGCAGATTGAGTTTCAAACCTGTTCTACAAGAAGGAACTTATGCCAGGTACAGAAAATGTACCCAAGAGCCTAGAGCTTGGGTGGATATGTACCCTATATAGGAACCTGCTATTGTTTTCTGCTAAATGGACATTTTGTTAAATAGCATTCTAAATTCTTACAGGTAAGTGCTACTCACAGGCCTCTCCAGAGAAGCTTGTTTTTGCAGTATGTATCAGTTAATACAGACTCTCATAACTGGTCAAATCCCTGAGAACAGTAACAGTGACTGTTAACTGTTTGACCCTAAAAAGGATATCTACATCATCCATTCTGAAATTGACAGAACACCATGGAAAAGGGGGACAAAAAGAATGAAGACACAGAGGATGGGAAGAAGTGATGCAAAATTATGTATTTTAATCATGGCATAGGCAATGAACTCATTAACTGACTGAATGTGTGTTTCCTTAAACAAGATCTACACATGATTGGAATTGACAACATTTCATCATGGATAAATGGTTGTTAATGGTTGTTGGTTGAGGAGTATTGCAGGCTTTCTTTGAGGTCACCAACCAGCTCCCAAATCATGACACAGAGACTTATTATTAGTTATGAATGCTTGGCCTTATTTTATGCTTGTTTCTTGCTAGCTTTTTTTTTTTTTTCTTTAACTTAAATTAACCTGTTTTTCTTCATCTACATTTTGTTTTGGGGCTTTTTTAAAACCTTTTTTTTTTTTCATTCTGTATGTCTTACTCTGACTAGCTGACAGCTGCCTGGCTGGCTGGCCCTGGGTGTCTCCCTTTCTTTCTCCCTTGTTCTTTTCTCTTCTCTTGTTCTCTCTTTATAAGTCTAGATTCCTCTTCCTACTCCCTCTGCCTGCCAGCCCTGTGATTCCTTTACTGCATAACTATTGGCTGTTCAGCTTTTTATTAAATCAACCAGGTGCCTTAGGCAAGCAAGTGGAATCAGCAACACAATTTTACATCATTAAACAAATGCAGCATAAGCAAATATAACATTTCTTTACATAGTTAAAGTAATGTTCTGCAACATAAACACATGCAATACATCTTTACCTAGTTAAAGTAGTATTTCACAACAGATGGGTGTCATTTTCACCAGTAGTGTGGCTACCGACAAGTTGTTCATGCTCTAATAAATAACCCACTACCTACACTCATTCAAACAGCCATAAGGAAAGACAGAGGCTCCAAAACAAAAATCTTAAAAGTAAAAGGGGAATTTTTGATAAGAAGGGTTTCAGGGTGATAGAGAAGGGGATGGGAAAAGGTGATGGATGATAAAAATGACCAAAATTTATTATAGATGTGTAAGAAATTGTCAAATGAAAATATAGCAACAAGGAAATAAAGAATGTCAAAGGAAGTGAGGATTTTTTAAAACTTTTATTTGATGCAGGACACTGTATTTTCTGTTGCTGTGATAAGAGGCCATGATCAAGGCAACTTATAGAAGACTGTGTTTGATCTTACAGTTTCAGAGGGTTAGAGTCCATGTCCATCACAGAGGTGAACATGGCAGCAGGCAGGTTGGGATGACACTGGAGCAGTAGCTGAGAGCTTACATCTTGAGAGAACAACATGAGGCAGAGTGAGCTAACTGGGAATGGTGTGGGTTTTTGTAACCTCAAAACTTGTCACTAGTGACACAGTGATGCACACCTCTTCCAACCGGCTAAACCTCCTAATCCTTCCCAAACAGTTCCTCCAAACCATTCAAATACATAAGCATTTAAACATATTAGCCTAAAGTGGTATTCTCATTCAGACCATCATAGCCATTAGAGAACACTGGTTTTGAAGAACCACACCAGAAATCTACAAGAATCTACTTCAAGTATGCTTGACAAAATATTGAGTCATCAGCTGTGGGTAAGTATCTTTAATGTGAGTACTCACTGGTCTAATGTGATCCCTACATACTCCAACTCTAATGCTTAGAATCTATTCCCAAGTGGGTTTCATGGCATGTGTGGCACATAGTAGCCAGACACGTCAACTTTCAGAGGATAGGGCATTTGTTCCTGTGGAAGTATTGCTTCTTTTCTCATGACACTACATTCTAGTTATTGGGTTCTAGGGAGTGACAGAGAAAACTCAGATGGAGATGAAAATTATCTTAAATGACACCTTCTGTAGGTGAGATTCCTACACAACCAGTGACCCAGGAGGCTGACCTCTGTAAAGGAAGGGTTCCTCCTCTCTTCTATTGTGGGTTGGGGAAGTTTAGTATACTAATGATCTTAAGCTCATCAGTTCAAATGAACTCATCCTGGGTTTCAGGATACTGCTCATAATGGCCTTGAGTTTGAAATGGAAGACCATACATGTACACAGACTCCTAGGCTTGGCTTGGTGGACTGTCTGTACTGCAACAACCGGAGATTAGAATGCTATAAATTTACAGACCATGGCCTTTGGCTTTCCCAACACAGCTCATATTGGCAATTAACCTTAACAGTGTAATGTTTTTCTTCACGTGGGTCAAAGGCAGCCCTCCTACTTGACAAGGTACTTAATAATCACTGCTCTAATATTCACTGTGTACTGCCAGTTCTCAAACTCCCAACACCTGACCTGTCCCTAACCCTTAACCCAATTTGCTATCAGTGAAAGCTTAAGTAACTCTGCTGCAGCCACATGCCAGGCTTTATTTTCATCATGATTTACCACTAAAAATGTTATTCTTAGTGCTTTCTGACAGTTTAGTGATCCAGTTCCAATCTTATCCATAGGATATCTTTGCTACAATTGTTTGTGTTAGCTCAGTTTCCTGAGGAAATGCTGAGATAAACAGTTGGTGCTAACACTTGAATTGGAATATGTAATCCTAAGAAAGGGTAGACAAGATGTAGGCAAAGAGGCAGGGCAGGAGTGGAAGACAACTTGACATGTTACTGTTCTGGCCATTACACTTCTAAGAACTATGCAGCCAGTGGGCAGCAAATGCACCTGCTAGGTGACTTGAAACAATCTTTGAACACATGCAGATGAATCTGTCAGGGAGAAATGGAAAGGGAATTTGTTCATTGCTCATTCTTCTCTTTGATAGGAGTTGGTATGATAAGAGATAGGTTAGATGTTCTCAACCAGGGAACCATTTGACTAGAGATATTTTTATGTGTAGGAGCATTTTTTATTCTCACAGATGGGATGCTATTGCAGATAGTGGGTAAGGACCTAGGAGACAGCTAACCAGGATTCTATCCCACAAAAAAAGAACTATTCAACATAAAATGCCATTAGTGCTACTGCTATAGAGTGTAAACGGTGGTAACACCAAGAGAGACTCTGATGAGATGCACAAGACAAATCTGATAACACAATTCCACAGGAAAACAAGATGGAAATAAGGAAGGCGCTTCACAGAAGAGCAAACACGAATGGCAAACAATACATGAAAAGATGCCAAACCTCATTAGTAACCAGGGAAATCAAATTACAGCAAGATTCCATTTCACACTCAACTGATTGGCAAAAGTTAAGATATTGAGAACATCAAGCATGAAGAAGACAGTGCTGAACGGAAGTACTCACCCAGACTGCTTGCTGGCAGTGTAAACTGCTAGCACCTCTGTGGGAAAGAGCTTAGGGCATGAATAAAAGAGGCATGTATGCATTTATAATGATCTTTTATACCATTTTGCCTGAGCCTGTCCTATTTTTGGCAATAAACATGTTGCATCCTGGGAAACCCTTAGTTCTAGGAAACTGTGACAACCTTTATCTCCTATCCTAACATAATCCATTCCCACATTCCTCTGAAAAATACTTGTACAAGCAGAAAGTATGTATATAAAATGATCATAATAACACAAGACAGAAGCAACAGAAATGTCAACACCTTCCTATATTTATGTTTCAGACAATATTTTATTCAGCAAGTGAATAAAAGACACAAATTTTTGATCAAGGTATTCCTAGAGTGAAACTTGAAAGACAGAAGGGTGATGCTCTACTCCTGAAAGGAAAAATTACTTTAAATTAATTAATGAACTATGTATCAGAGTACTCATTGAACTTTATATATTTGTTTTTCCTGTTACCCATTTTTCTCTGAATATGTTATTTTATTCTTATTTGCTTCTTTTTCTAAACTTTCACCTGAACTTTTAGAAATAGGATCAAGGAATAATCACCATGTTTGGTGAAGAAGAGTGAGGGTGTTATATTTCTAAGTCAGCAGAGGTGAGGATTTAGGCTCAGGTTTTTAATTCAGGGTCCTTTCCAGCATTTACTTCAACAATCAAGTTGCCATTCTCTCCCTGTAAGGCTTGAGATGCTAATGTTAACTTGCTAAGCCTCACACTAAAATTGGTCACACCTGCTGACTGGGAGAATGCCAGTGTTAACACAGACCCTGTAGAACAATGGAAGCAGTCCAGAAAAAAACAGTAGAATGGGGATGCTGTTCATTTACAAAGTTTAGTCTCAGAGGGAAGAAATCTGAGTTGTAAATTTTCATCCCTCCCATGGAGAGATCTCATTACAAACACACCCCTAATGTCAAAGCACCTCTTGGTGGTGACTTGGACATATGACCAACTATTGCCTTGGTAAAGAGTAACTACTCAACAAATAAGAAATAAATGATAAGGTATAAAAGAAAGGTCTAGTATATTTCCTAGCTCACGACCATCACCACCTTTGTTAGTCTATCAGCACCAGATAGCGCGCCACTCATAGCCCCTGAACATTCGACTTTCCTGTGTGCTGACCCAATAACAGCTGCTGATGGCAAACGTAAGCATTTGTGCCTGAGAGCTTCCTCTGGCTGTTCTTGCTGTTTTAGTTCATATACGTGGTAGGCTGTCAATGCTAGAGAGTTAACCTTTAGTCCTCATTATGCCAGGGCAGATGTAAGAATAGGACTAAACACCCTGGTTCAGTTTTCCACGGTGGGATAAATTAAAAATATCCTCTAGAATATACACTGAAATTAGCTAAAGGATTGTATATTTCATACTCACAACAATTAGACAGTACTTTCATTTTGTCTTTCTTTCCTCTGTCTCATGTCTTTACTCCCTTAAAGCTGTGCTGCTACCATCTTCCTACAATATCATTACCCAAAGTTTGGAGTAAACAAAATAAGACACCATTGCTTTTCTCTGCCTCATACTATTCTTTTTTAAAGTGGTTTTCCCTTATTAAGAAACTTTTTATTCATTTTATATACCAGTCACAGATCTCCCTCTCATTCATTCCTCCTGCTCCTCTGCAGCCTTCTGCCTCCCAACCCAACCCCCATCTCCTCCTCCAAAAAGGTAAGGCCTCCCATGGGGAGTCAGCAAAGCCTGGTACATTCAACTGAGGCAAGTCCAAGCCCCTGCCGCTGCATCAAGGCTGAGCAAGATGTTCCACCATGGGTAATGGGCTCCAAAAGGCTGGCTCAAGCACTTCCAGGGGCCCCTTAAACAGATCAAGCTACACAACAGTCTTGCTTATGCAGAGCGCCTAGTCCAGTCCCAGGCAGCCTCCACAGCTGTTGGTCTAAAGTTCATGAGCTCCCACTAACTTGGTTCTGTTGTCTCTGTAGATTTCCCCTCGATGTCCCTTATTCATAGAATCCCTCTTCCCTCTCTTTGACTGGGCTTCTGGAGCTCGGTCTGGTGCTTGGCTGTAGATCTCTGCATCTGCTTATATTCGTTACTAGATGAAAGGTCTATGATGACAGTTAAGATATTCACCAATCTGATTACTGGGGTAAGCCAGCTCAAGCACCCTCTCTCCACTGTTGCTGGTAGTCTTAGCTGGGGTCATCCTTGTGGATTTCTGGGAACTTCCCTAGCACCAGATTTCTCCCTATCCCCATGATGTCTCACTCTATCAAGATATCTCTTTCATTGCTCTCTCACTTCATCCCTGTTCCAGCTCAACTATCCCACTCCCTTATGTTCTCATCCCTCATCCCCTTTTGCCCCCCTCCCAATATTTCCCCTGCCCAGAGCAATCCATGCACCCCATTAGGGTCTTCCTTGCTAGCTAGATTCTCTGTGGGTTATAGTCTGGTTATCCTTTGTTTATTGCTTCTAAATCCAACCACTTCTCCTAGAAATGTTAGCTCCTTAAAAATATTACCAGTATGGGGTTGGCGATTTAGCTCAGTGGTAGAGCACTTGCCTAGCAAGTGCAAGGCCCTGGGTTTGGTCTTCAGCTCTAGAAAAAAAAATATTATCAGTTCTCTGCATACACGCACACACCGCACACACCACATACATATACACCACACACACTCACACACCACACATACACACATACACCCCCCCACACACACCATACACATACACACCACACACACACACACACACATTTTTTAAAAACAGAAAAAAAAAAAAGAAAAAAAATTACCAGTTAATTACAGTTGTATCCTGTCCAGTGGCTGATAAGACAGATGATAGAACATACCACATCATTTCAGGTCTTCTCCATCGAGTCTTTAAGATTCAACTCTCTTATATTTTTGGTTGTGAACCTATCCTTTAACGCCTTTAATCCCAGCACTTGGGAGGCAGATCTCTGTGAGTTTGAGGCTACCCTGTTCTACAGAGGGAGACCCGGGACAGGCACCAAAACTACAAAGAGAAACCCTGTCTCAACCCCCTTCCCCCAAAAAACAACTCTCCAAGTTGTGCAGGTAGTGTTAATTTGCAACTCTGTACTTAGCTGGCTGATACCCAGCACCATGGTATTGTGTCCTGGCCAAGGTACATGTGGCATGTATACATCAGTCATTTACTATGTGCTGTTAAAAAGGTCCCCCAGAACTTGACTATTTTGTTCATTGAAGACTGGGATGGTGAGACACCTCACTAAGGGGCTCGCCTTGTGACCATGAGGACCTGAGTTTAATCCCTAGAACCCAGGTAAAAGAGCTGTTTGGTTGCACACACACATGCAATCCAAACAATAGGGAGGCAGGGAAAGTCAGAGTCCTGGGGATTGCTTGCCAGCCAGTTCAAACTACTTGGTGAGCTCTAGGCTAAGGAGCAACCCTGTTTCAAAAGCAAGGTAGACAGCACCTGAGGAATAACACCTACGATAGACCTTCACATGCACATATGACTCATGACATACATACACATGTGCACCCACATCCTTCATGATACCAAAAAAGATGCTGGATGGCTTGACTGAAGTCTCAGACTTCTCTGATGTTTTTCTGTGCTTGCTCTTTCCTGTTGAACCATATCACTCATTTTTATTCTAGCTTTACATGTGTATACCTTGTAAAATTTCACCAGTCTTCCATTATCTGGCCTTATATAACCACTGGTCTAAGGCTACTTTATCACCAAAGGCTTTTGAAAGGAATCTGGAGTAGAGGATAGAAAATATCCCATAACATCTGAGTTCAGAGCCACCGAAGAATCATGAGGTTTAGAAAACAGTATTCTGCACTTTGTTAAGACTTCAAAATATTATTCAGGCCTGGCGGTGGTGGCGCACACCTTTAATCCCAGCACTTGGGAGGCAGAGGCAGGAGGATCTCTGTGAGTTCGAGTCCAGCCTGGGCTACCAAGTGAGTTCCAGGAAAGGCACAAAGCTACCCCGAGAAACCCTGTCTTGAAAAACAAAACAAAACAAAATTATTCAGTTGAGTTATTATGAGTTAGTGTCCTCAACACTGAATTTAAGGTGGTACATGCCCCATTGATGGATTTTCTTCCTTTTTATATCTGGGAATAACCCAATATGAAAGTTTGAGTCTTTAAGTCATTCTTTCTTTTAATTGAAGAATAGATTTTTCATAGAATACATTCTGATTATTCTTATAGGTGTCCCTCCCCCACTACGTACAGACCCTCCTCACCCCCTTCTTAGATGACACAAGCCACTAGTCCTTAAATTTTATACACCTCTTATCTAGAAGAGCACCTTTTACACAGGTTATTCCTACACAGCAGTTTCAGTAACAACGTGCCCAGTCGTCATGAGCCATTCAGGAAGCAAAGCATGACTTGCAAGTAGCCTCTTATCCATCCTTTGCGGTATTACACAGTATACCATGTTCATAAATGCCGTCAGTGGCTACTAGTTTCTTTCCCACTCATTTTCACACTTAACCCTTTCACCATGGCACTGCCATTTACTGCAAGGCCACCTTTCATGTTTGAATTTTTGATTGTATCCCTAGAACCCAGAATAGGTTGCAAACGTGCAGAAGTGAACCATTAAGCACTTCACTTTTAATAACTGAACTTTCCTGTTTCATTTAGTATTGTATCATTTAAACTAAATTTTAAAAGGGCAAAACCATAATAGATTTCCTTACTTTGTTTTAATGATGGCTGTGGATGAATGAAAGACTCCAGAAGAGTTTGGCTACTTCAGTTGTGCAACTTTTTCTTGGAGTTCTTCGATTTTCTTCATTTTTCTTCAGTGTTCATTTTGGCAACAGATAGAAGCATTTCATCACAGTGTATTTCTGTAACAACATGGTACCAACATGACTTGTTACTTGGAGTACACCCTCCATGGTGTTTAGCTCCCCTTAGTACTTTGCCCACACCTGTACTTCAGATTTTCTGTACTCTGTATAATCATTCCACTGTGAGTCCATCTCCACAACACATGGCAAACCATATCAGGGCAGGGAATACGCCTGGTACCAGAATCTTGGGTCTACTTTAATTACTGAACTGTCTGTCTGACATATTGTGTGCATATACATGCATGTTCAAATACACAAACACACATCGTACATGGCTACTTGCTCATACAATGATATCTTTCACACAAATACACAATATGCTTGGAGTTTGTTTTTTACCCACAAAGCTCTTTCTCTCCTGTTTCCAACTCTTGTCTAGTTCTGTTAGCTTCCCTCATTCCCCAGACAGTTAGTGAATGTAAGATATCACATAAATAGATTCCAGGTCAGATATCACAGGAACATATCAAGTGACACAGGGAGGCTTTTGAAAACATCCAATGTCCCTTCGTGATAATATTCATGAAGAACTTAGGAATAAGAGAAATGCATCTCAACATAAAAAGCTATTTATGCCAAGCTTATAGCTAATATTTCCACTATAATCAGAACAAAAGATTGGCTACTTTCTCCATTCCTATTCGATAGAATTCTTTAACTCTAACTGGAGTGATAAGACAAGATATATATATATATATAGAGAGAGAGAGAGAGAGAGGAGTATATTTTATATAAAGAATATATAGGTTTGTATATATATATACTCAAAGGCATATATACCCTTTAAAATTTCTTAGACCCAATAAACACTTCTAGCAAAGTAGCAGGATATAAAATTGACTTGAAAATCATCAATAGCCTTCTTGTACACACACACACACACACACACACACACACACACACACACAAACACACATGCACACAAAATATTCTGGGAAATTATTGAAAAATACTTCATTCATAATTATCTTATAAATCTCTTGGAATAAACCTAATAAGGATATGAAGGACCTCTTTTTCTGCTGAGTTTTTTCTTAACTTGAAACAA
This sequence comes from Onychomys torridus, assembly GCF_903995425.1. Lineage (NCBI taxonomy): Eukaryota > Metazoa > Chordata > Mammalia > Rodentia > Cricetidae > Onychomys > Onychomys torridus. The sequence goes on from NC_050446.1 coordinate 110,796,335, forward strand.
GCTAGAGTCCTTGGGAAAAGGGAACATCAACTGCTAAAATTCTCCTGCAGAGTGGCCTGTGGACAAGCCTGTGGGATATTTTCTTCTTTAATGATTAATGTGGGATGGCTCAATCCATTGTGGGTTATGCCACCCCTGGGTTGGTGGTTCCGGGTTCTATAAGAAAGCAAGTTGAAAAGCCTTCGAGGAGCAAGTCAATAGGCAGCATTATTCCATAGCTATTGCTTCAGTTTCTGTCTCCAGTTTCTTGCCCTAACTTTCTTTGATGATGGACTGTGATGTAGAGAACTAAGATGAAATAAACCCTTTACTCTCCAAGTTGCTTTTTGTCATGACATTTTGTTATAGTCACCACAAACACTAAGTTGGAAATGAATCATTGTCTATAGGGGAAAATGGGGTTGGGGATCTGAAAATAACTAGTAGCAAGATTTCAATCAACATTTACTGCATAATCTTGTTTTCTTTCAATAGGTATTGCTGAAAGACACTTTATTTGACTCATATTGTTGATTAATGAGCACCAACAGCCAACAACATAGTAACTGGTACCTGTATGAAGCTTATCTTCCACATGTTTTCTCGATGGAGCTCATCAAAACCTCATCTTGCTTAAAAATGCCAGACAGCATCTCAGCACTACAATATGGAGGGTGGCATTTCAAATGATGAAATTACCAACTGAAAGCCCTAGAATATGAAAAACCATGTGGTGGATTTGCTACTGTGAAATGTACAAATAACGATAATCAACTGAATACACAGGCTGGACCTAAGTTCTACATCTTTTTGGGGGAGGAGGGGGCCTGTTTTCCAGACAGGGTTTCTCTGTGTAGTTTTGGTGCTTGTCCTGGATCTCACTCTGTATACTAGGCTGGCCTCAAACTCACAGAGATGCGCCTGGCTTTGCCTCTTGAGTGCTGGGATTAAAGGTGCGCGTCACCAGCGCCCAGCAAGTTCTACTTCTTAAAGTTCTTTACCTTGCTATGGGTCAGCACAGTATTGCTAAGTAAACAAGTAAATAAAAACGACAAACAGGGTGTGCTGGTTAATTTTATGTCAACATGACATAGACTGAAGCCATCTGAGAAGAGGGAACCTCAATTAAGAAAATGACTCCATAACATCAGGCCATAGTCAAGCCTGTATGGCTTTTTTTCCCCCCTGGAGCTGAGGACCAAACCCAGGGCCTTGCGCTTGCTAGGCAAATGCTCTACCACTGAGCTAAATCCCCAACCCCTTGGGCATTCTCTTAATTAACGATTGATGGTGAAGGGCTCAGCACACTGTGTGCAATGCCTTCCCTGGGCTGGTGGTCCTGGGTTGTGTAAGACAGCAAGCCCAGCAAGCCATGAGGAGCAAGCCAGTAAGCAACACCCTTGTGCATCAGCTCCTGCCTCTAGGTTCCAGCCTTGTTGGAGTTCCTGTCTTGACTTCTTCAGTGATAGACTAAGATATGGAAGCTTAAATCAAATGAATCCTTTACTCCCCAAGTTGCTTTTGGTTGTGAAATTTCATCACAGAAATAATAACCCTAATTATTGAAGTTAATTGGTATCAAGACCTCCCATTAAGACAGACACTAGAAACAGGTTCAGTGTTGAGGTAAAAAATAAACCAGATGTGCCTCTGACATTCATCATGAAAGATCCAGGTATTAAAACCAGCTACTTTCTCCCATCATATTAGAAAGACCAAGTCCAGACTGCATGTCTTTTCTTCTGCCTGGTCTTATTCATCCCTCAGTCAATTTTCAGATGCCCCCAAAAAGTTTGCCTGGTGCAAGTCCAGAGTGACAGCCCATGCTGTCCTTTCCAGGCTAATCTGGAGTACTCACTGAAGACTACTCCATGTTTTTCTTGGATAGTATTCTTACCTTATTTCATTATATTCACCAACTAACTGGGGTAAATAATGTACGCACTTAGCAGAAATAAAATTTATTTTGTAAAAACTCCAACGTTTTGAGACACAATAAAAAATCTCACACTGCCTATTTTTGGTTTCAATTAAAATTGTTTTCAACTCTCTTAAAATATGAATTTGTATTCTAAAGTTGTTGTGGAGACTGCCCAGTTAAGTATACTTCTTGATATTTTTAAATGGTTGAATTTTAACCTTGATTCATTTGTAGTTCATTGGAAATAATTGGTTGGTAAAACTGCCAAGCCAAGAGCACATTTTGTGTGGCAAACTATCCTTGCTAAGAACAGCAGGGTTTTCTCATAGGAAGATGGTCTTACAAGGCCCTTATGTACTTTGAATGAATTAAAAATTGGCTAAAATACAAGTAGACATAATTGCTCTTTGGGCTTGTGACATCTTTTTCCCCTACTTTAGAATCAGTAGACAAGTCCCCTTGTCATGGAAAATAATTTTATGATTGACTGAATTATGTAGACCTGACAGATGATATGTATCATAGCAAAAGACAATTTAATGTATTTTACAAAAGCAAAACTTTTGTCCCAGAGAAACAAAGCTAATGAAGGGCATCTTGTGGTTTATCATTACATTGTATTAAATTCCTATATAACAAATCATCTTTTGCTTTGCATTACATTTCTAGGAATTAGTATTATTTAATCTTGATTATGTTTTGTTGAAAATAGATTAAACAAAGAATAAAGACATCAAAATTAATTTTGACACATGCCAGATCACCTTTAAAATTCCTTTCTCTAAGAAATTTTTATTTATATACCACTCATAAAGCCAATTTACCATTACTGGCTTTAAAACAGCTACTTGAAATTTTAGTGGACTGCATTCAGAAAAAAATGTATGCCGCAACACTGAACCTGTTTCTAGTGTCTGTCCTAATGGGAGCTCTTGATACCAATTAACTTCAATGTTTATACATCTCACCTTCACTAGGGTATTGGCTCTGGTACAGACGTAGGCTCTCTTTTACTAGCTGAACTATTTGAGATGATAGATTATCCTGTAGATCATTCACTTATTTGAACAATGAGGACAGATGTGACTTTCTTGAAAGTGACCACTGGCCTATGGTAAATAGTAAAAGGTATTAAATCAGTCCACACAATCTTTTTTTTTTTTTTTGAGACAGGGTTTCCTCTGTGTAGTTTTGGTGCCTGTCCTGGATCTTGCTCTGTAGACCAGGCTATCCTTGAACTCATAAAGATTCACCTGGCTCTGCCTCCCAAGTGCTGAGATTAAAGGCGTGCACTACCACCACTGGCCCACACAATCTTTTAATCATTGAATTTAGATCCTAAGCCAAAACAAACAAACAAATAAACAAAAAACCAGGGGCCTGTCACTCAAGAAGAAAATTTTTTATAAGTCCCAGCTCAGGGGTGAGTATTAAAAAAAAAAAAAAAAAAAAAAAAAAGAGCCGGATGGTGGTGGCACACTCCTGTAATCCTAGCATTCAGGAGGCAGAGGCATGTTGATCTCTGTGAGTTTGAGGACAGCCTGGTCTACAGAGCTAGTCCAGGACAGGCTCCAAAGCTACAGAGAAACCCTGTCTCAAAAAAGAAAAAAGAAAAAAAAAAAGAATGAGAAGAAAAAAGAGTAAGTCCTAGCCCAACTACATTTTTGTCATGCAAGGAAATAGATATCTCTGTGGTTGTAGTGTCAGTGTCTGAGCAGAAGTTCCCACTCAAGTTATGCTCTTTGAGCATTTTGTTGTCATAGATTATCTGGTAATTTGAGTTCTCAATATTCAGCACACAGAGCATCATACAGTATATTTTCAAAAAAGTACAACAATGTCATTAAAATGGTATTTGGCTTTGAGATATAGGCATATTGATAAGTTACAAAAAAATCCTTCAAAATTCTACATTATATAAAACAGAACCTAGCTTCTCTATCAGCTCTATATAGTCCACACAGTTAGAGGCACCTCCCGCTTTTCTTCCATATCACACTGAAGGGTGGCTGTATTCAGGCAGATGTGTTTTAAGGGGTTCACAGGAAGGCAGGAATAGGTCTCCCTACTCCAAAATCTGATTATGTCTGCTGCATCATGTGCCTTGCAACTCATCCCTGTTTGTAGAGATGCACTATTTTAATGGCAGTTTTGACATGTGGTATCTGCGCTGTTATGTGAGAAAAACATGGCTCAAGAGAGTTTTGTAATCACAAAAGATGTTAAATCCATCAACTTGAAGTCTTCTAATAATCTGCAGGCTTTGGTGGGAAAGGAGAAAAAAGTCAGTTTCCCAGAATAAGCCTGACACCTAATAAATGTTTTCAACTATTATTTTCATCAGGATACAACTTTTCTAAGAAATCACTACAACCATCCTCCTCAAAATACATATTCAGCATCACACCCTTCACAGCAGCCCTCACTACACTCAATAATGTGGTTAAGTTAGCACTCTGATGTCGCTCTCCTCCTTCCATCAGCAAGCTCTGGGGTCACAGAAGGGTTTCAGGACCAAGTGTGACAGTGTGAAGGCTGAGTAGACAGTAAGATGGCAGGAGCAGTTATATATACTCCTCCTCTGAGGATTTACAAACAACATTGCATTTGTTTTCGGCTACTCATCTGCCCCTCTGTGATCTCTGTCTCTGCATGCAATAAAATATTTATAATTGGAGCTCAGCATCTCCATCCTCTTCCCTCTCTAATGGAAGGAGGTGTGCTCTACTTCCACAGGAGAGAGGGTAACATAACAGAAACACTCAATATTTCAATAAATAACACTGGGCTGGGGTTGGGGTTGAAAACATAGTCCACTCAAAAAATGGATCTTCGTCCATTCAAAGCATGGAAACTGTAGCATATGGGACCACATTTTGTAGTAATTATTTATGCACCTGCAGAGCAAAACCTCTCCTGGGCAACTTCTCAGAGATCTGCATGCTGCACCTGGATTACCTCAAATTTGCACTAAGCACTGTTTTGTTTTTCTTTTCATGCAATAATGAAGCTCATTTTAAAAAAAGCATGTTCTCCTTTCCTGCAGAATAAACCTGTGCTTGAACATTTGGCCTCTTCACTCCTCTGAGACACGGGGAAGAATTGTGCTTTTCAAGGGCTGGAAACTAAACTCTCATGTAAATGCTCTTTTTATCTGGTAGGGCACAGATGATGGATCAGCTTTGATTTTTGGGAGTAACTATTCTTTATACAGAAAATCAAAGTGAACAATCAGGTTTGAATAGACTGGTTTTCTGGTCTGCTAGAAAATCACTTACATTTTTATGTACTGGACTGGAGGTTCCACATCCATTCAAATGAACTTGATTTAACTTATCTGACTGAACTGTTCCATATGTGGACTTTCTTAACATAAGCCCCAAATAATGGTGGCCCTCATGCAATTTTCAGAGAAGTAAGTAAAATAATGCATATGAAAGACCATTCAGAGTATCATACAATACTAGTTATGGTAATTTATATAATGTTATTTTAATTCTTAAGTGCATGAGTAATTTAAATTTAATCTGATATAGGAAATGGCAATTGATCCCCTCAAAACCTGATGATGTTTCTGGACTCTTCCATCTTTTTTAATGGGACAGCACCTGTCATCTCAACCAGGCTTGGATTTCCTATGACATTGGATTCATCAGAGAATGTGACACCTTGGACATGATGGTGTGTAGAAGTACATATAGGGAGAGCTATGGAAAGCAGGGTGGGGGCTACCACCCCGCACATATTCATGATTATCCCCATCCAGGGTGGTGTTCCTGAATGGGGGTCTTCAACAGGAGACCATGAGATTATTTATATATAACTCAATTTATTTTTTGTGAAATTGGATATGAGTAAAAAAAATCACATCTTTCTCCCTTTACTCTGACAAGCAACCAGCCCTAGCAATATTGGAAGTATTTGTGCCCGAGAAAATCCAAACCTAGGTAAGCCACAATGCAGTGGTTCTGGCACCTTGACACAGCACTTGCACTTTGAACATATAGCAGATTCTGGAATCTTTTATAACACAAAACCAAGAAAAACAACCACCATCATACCACAAATGTATTTTAGTGTTTCTAATATGCCATGCAAGTTCATGGGTCTCCTTTGCAACTCTAAATATTTTTCTTATGTGTCTTAAAACATTACATGGTTGCTCAGCTAACACAGCAATTCCACACCTCAGTCTATACTCATACCTGAAAGCACACACATAATCAATAGTATGAAATTGGTCATAGTGCTAATATTTATAACACATAAAAATGTTTTGAACACAAATGACCATTAAAAGATCAATGGATGAAAAAAATGTGATATATTAATATAGTGTAATATCATCCAGGCATACAAATTAATGAAACATTTTAAACTTGCTATAAAGTTGAAAACCATCATACTAAAGATGGGAATAGTGGCTCACACCTATAATTTCAGCCCCTGGGAGGTGAAGTCAAGAAGACACCAGCTTGGGCTACCCTGTGAGTTTTAGGCTATATTGGGTACAGTGTATTTCAATTCATCCTCCTAACTCTACACTCAATAATTTCACCAAGTAAAAGAAGCTAAACATTAAAAACCTCTGTTTGATTTCAGTCAAATTTAACATCAAGAATAGGTAAAAGTACAGAAACAGAATTCAGGTTGTTAATTATTAAGGCTGAGGATTTAGGTAAATAAGATGTATAGAGTTTTATTTTGTAGCTAAGGAAGAATCTTGGAAGTAGATAGAAGTAATGGTTGAAAATCAATTTCTTGCACATGATTTGGCAAGGAGTGCAAGTAGGTAAAATTTTTGGGCGTGCATGTTTTCCTTGGTCTATGTGAAGAATTTGCTCTAGGATTTTGCAGTCATCCACATTTTCCACCATGCAAGTGTGCTCCCTTAGCCTTGAGCTAAAGTTAGGAAGGAACAAACACATAGCTAATGAATATAAAATAGTTAGCAAAGCAATACTTTCCATGTATCTATAATACTCTTAAAATAATGTTCTAGAAAGTGCACTTGAGTAGAAAATACTAAAAATATTTCACCAGAACAGCATACCACACATCTTGAATAAACAGAGCAGCCCTATTCAGCAGCAATACCCTCCCATGTACTATGACACCTATTTTGGTGTACCACAAGAATAATGGTTATAGACTGCTATTCTATTATCTATAGATAATTTTTCCATTCAATACATTATATTGATATACACTACTTGATATGCATCTAGTAGTGAAACGCTATGTAAGAAAAACAATTGGTCATGAATGAAAGGGATAGCAAATTCTTGTAAAATGTTGGGAAGATTGTGGTGATATTGTGTTCCCCAAAATATTGTGCACCCTAATAAACTTATCTGGGGTCAGAGAACAAAACAGCCACTAGATACAGAGGCTAGAAAATGATGGCACACACACACCTTTCATTCTAGCATTCCAAAGGTAGAGATCCATCCGGATGTCTGTGAGTTCAAAGCCACACTGGAAACAGCCAGGCATGGTGACTCGTGCCTTTATTCCCAGGAATTGATGGCAGAAAGCAGAAAGGTATATAAGGTAGAAAACCAGGAACTAGAGCTGATTAAGCTTGTAGGCTTTTAGCAGCACTCCAGCTGAGATCCATTTGGATGAGGACAAAGAGGTTTCCAGTCTGAGGAAACAGGATCAGCTGAGGAATTGGCAAGGTGAGGTGGCTGTGGCTTGTTCTGTTTCTCTGATCATTCAGCATTCACCCCAATACCTGGCTCCAGGCTTGATTTTATTAATAAGACCTTCTAACAACTCATGCTACAGAAGATACTCAGGAAAGGAGTATCTCTCAATGATAGAGCTCTTGCGTAGTATGTGTGAGGCCCTGGGTGTAGTCTATAGCACTTGAAAAAAAAGAGCTAGGAGACATTTGGGAAGAAAGTTGAATAAGGTATGCATATGGACATTGTGGTGTTTTCAATGAAAATGGCCCAGAGGCTCACATGTTTAAATACATGGGCTCCAGTTGGTGGAACTGTTTGGGAAGGATTAGGGGGTTTGACCTTGTTGGAGAAGGTGCATTCCTGGAGGAGGGCTTTGAGGTTTCAAAAATTCACACCATTCCTAGCATTCTTTTTTCTACTAGTGGTTGTGGATCACAATGTGGGCTCTCAGCAGTTCTTTATTCTATGCCTTTGCTCCACCATCATGTTCAAATCCTCTGAAACAGTATGCACCAAATTAAATGCTTTCATTTATATGTTGCTTTGGCCATGTATTTTATAACAGCAATTGAAAAATAACCAAGACACAAGAATAGGGAAGCATTATAGTATTTCCCTGGGATGCTGAAATATTTTTTTTTAGTAACATTTAGAAAAAGTTTATTTTAGCTATTATCATTGCTATTTGCAATGATATATGACCATATTCAGAACTTCAAACTTTAAAATACTTCAATTGTATTCATTCAATATTAGATTTCAGAGCACTTTAAAGTTGTCCCCCAGGATCACTAACTGCAAAACATACGTGTAGTCCGTATCTTCTTTGTTGTGAGTATGGGTTTCATGTTATCTTCATACTTCACAGTATTTTGTGTCAAATAAGTAATAATTAAATACTTCTTGTTTTCAAATGTCATTCTTCATCAGTTAACCATTAAATAAGAAACATGTTACTTTCATCCACAATTGTTATTATTAGAATGATGAGCAAAAACTGAATTATTATGAAATACTCTACAAAACAATAGCTGTATCACACTCATTGCAAAACAAATGCATCCTTAACTCAACTTCCTGCTTATCTATAGCACTCAGATAACTAAAGCAATACCAACTTCATGCAACATATGCAGATACATGATGCAGAAAGTTAGTATGGGAGGAGAAATTGTCTTAGAATTATCTGTTAAAGCTGTCTGTCTACAGATTTTGAAAAACAAATGACTAGGTAAAGTTGTTTGTAGAACCTTCCCTTGCATTTAATGCCCATAACTATACTGTGCAAGAAAGAGGACAGAAATGAATAAAATATTACACTGAACATAATTTTGTCAAATTCAACAATAATCCTTAGACTTCAGTGATGAAACTTTAATCTGATAAGCTATAAATTTATTATTTTTTATCATCAATTTCTCTTGAGTTGTTATCATTACAAGTAAAAGATTCTGGATTCTTTGATTCATTTATTCATTTTGTAACTCAGATTCTGTTATTTTCTTATTACAATTTGTTTGTAACACACAAGCAAACATCATGGAAGACCTGTATTTTGTCACTCAAAGCATTTAGGATTGACTAACATGAGGTAAAAGTGCATTGCTTATATTTGAGGGAAAAGGAATTTTCTTGAATTAGGCTCAACTGATCTAGGCTTGTTTAGGTAATGGTTCTTAGTCAACCACTGTGGGTCAACTAGAAAACTCAACTGTTATGGCAGAATTAATGAAGATAATTCCAGGGTATATATTCAAAGGCATCTAAGTAGGGATATAACAGAGATGCCTATATAGCCAAGTTTACTGTGGCACTATTTATAGGAGCCTAATTATGGATTCAGGTTAGATAACAATCATTCAACGTTTGTAAAGGCTATATACATACACAGTTTATTCACTCATAAAAAAGAACAAAAGCATGTTATTTGTGGGGAAATGTCTGGACCTGGAACTGTGGAACTGGAGGTCATCACATTAAGTAAAATAAGCCAGGCACAGGAAGATAAACGCTGCTGCTTTTCTCCAATATGGTGTGTGTGTGTGTGTGTGTGTGTGTGTGTGTGTGTGTGTGTGTGTAGGAGGACCAGCAGGAGAATGAAGGGGGAGGTCATAAAGGACAATGTAAAGGACGTGACAAAAGTAAATGATGTACATATATAAGTGCTATAATGAATACAATGAATATACATTAACTTAAAAAGTAAGCATTCCAAAATGATATAATATGTGAAAGTAGAAGGCAGACTATCAAAAGAGATTAATATGGGTTAAAAAGGAAAATAGATAATGGTGTCTCATTGATCAAGACATATCTAAATATAGAGTCAGAGGGAGAAGTCTGTGAAATTACTTGACTTAAAGCCTGTTTACAGTGATGGATGAAGAGTTAGGGTAATTTTTAAAAGTCTGTTACAAGTTCATAATTTTACCCTTGAATTTTCTGAACTGAGAGATTCGCTACAACTATCTCATAGCTCTGACCAAAATTCTTCTCTTCCATTTCAGAGGAAACCCATCAGTCAGTCAGCCCTACCTTCAATAGTTGGAAAAACGTATATCTTACTGCCCTTCTTCCATCATACTATGTGTTTGTAAAGCTACGTCTAACAGGTCCTTAGATATTGTCTGGCTCTCAAGCTTTCCTCCATGGAGGGTTTCTGCCTCACCCAGAAACACTTTTAATATATCAATTAGATTATGTGTTCCATGAATTCTTCCCACCATATTTATAATGAAACCCTGAATCTTTAGAATTGACCTGATAAACTTTCTAGGATCTGGTTTATAGCAACATATCCTGGCTTCACCATTATATTACTTATCATTCCTGACTCTGGTATAGACACATGCAGCTTCAATATTACTTTGAGTACTCATGGCTGCAGGACATTTATATATGATATCTCTGTAGCCTGTATTACTATTGACTCTGCCATTCATAACAATTATCTTAGTTACTTTTCTTTTTCTGTTATAAACACCATTATCAAAACATCTTATCAAAGTAACTGTTTAATTTGGGAATTATGTTTTCAGATGGTTAGAGTCCATGATAGTGAGTCTAAGGCATGGCAGCAGGAAGAGGTGAGTGCTCATATTGTTATACAAAACGACTAACTAGAGAGTTGCTGTGGATATCGCTCTGTATAAATAAAATGCTGTTTGGCCAGTGGCCAGGCAGGAAGTATAGGTGGGACAAGAGAGAAGAGAATTGTGGGAAGCAGAAGGCTGAGGTGAGACTGCCAGCCGCTGCCATGACAAGCAATATGTAAAGACACCAGTAAGCCACAAGCCATGTGGCAAAGTATTAGATTTATAGAAATGGGCTAAATATAAGAGTAAGAGCTAGACAATGGTAGGCCTGAGCTAATGGCCAAGCAGATTAAATAATATAAATGTCTGTATGTTTATTTTACAAATGGGTTGTTGGACTAACAGGGCTTGGTAGGGGACTAGAGATAAGGTCTCCAACTACAAATGGCACCCAACGTGTTGGCAAGAGTTTCTACCTAAAACCCGAGAAAAAAGGTTCTAAAATGGAGCTAAAAACAGCTTCCTAGTTGTCTCTCTCAAGTTAGAGGCAGCCTGCTGGTTTGAGCTACTATGGCGGGTTCCTGGCATGTGCGTCTGACCTGCAGTGTGGTGGGAATGAGGAATCTACAAGCAGCACTTTAATCTGCTGCGTGGTGGATTTAGCCTTTGGTAGTTTAAAAAAAAAAAGTTTCTGGGCTATGTGCTGCTTTGATAGAACTGCTTCTGATAGTTGATGGTACACATGGCTCCAGACCCAGAGCTGGACGTAAACTGTACCATTGCCACTTTGGGAAACTGAGGTGGGCGGAGCCAGCAGCCACAGTGGTGTTTCAGTATTACAAAGATGGATATTACACAGAGAATCTGGTTTGTCTTGTCTTTGGGATTTTTAACTGCAGAAAAAGATTTGATCATAAAAGCTGTTCAATTAAACAAATATGTAAATTTTAAAGGTAACTTGACTTCAAAATTTGGATATAAGGATATGTTGCTTTGGAAAAGAGTCTCTACTTTTGTTTCCACAGAAAGCCAGAGGCTGTGGATTTGTTCCAGATTAAGACACATCAGGTTTGATCTGCCAAGACTACCTGAAAGGTCTCCAATGACACCATGGCCCAGATGATCTGACATCCAGAATGGTTTCAAGGCAACTGGCTCAGAGGTTTACCCTCACGGACTACTCCATAATCCTAAAATTGTCTTTCTGTCCCCATAAGATACAGTGCCCCCCTCCAGCAAGAAGTAGTAAGAAAAAGTACGCCCAAATTCCCAGCTGGCTTTGGAGATGGAATTGGCTCACTCCTTCTCTAAACCCAGGCATATTGTTAAAAGAAAAGATTAAGACATTCTTGTGTCCCAAATCAGAAGAGCCCTCTGGTATGGGACAGAGAAAAACCAATATTTGTATTTAAATCAGGTTGATTATAAATGCAATCTCTTTCGAAGGAAGAAAAGGGGATATGATATAGATATAATAGGATAAAAGGGTAGATTAATGAACTTACTTCTAAAGAGCAACAACTCGTTTAAAATGTTTTACATTGGTATAGATTTTAGTCTATTGATACAAACTTAAAGTTAATTTTGTTATACTGTGTGTATATTTCTACTCTTGTTTAATGTATTATGTTTGTATAGCTCATTTAAAATTGTAATGGATAATTAAAAATAGATTAATAATTAGTCATCTATGATAATCATACTCATAGCCATGTTAGTTAAGTCTTCTAGATATACATAGAGATATTTCAGATAGATAGGTAATCTTCAAATACTTCAAAGACCTATAGAATATGGCATTTAAAATACTTTTAAAGTTTAGACTTTCTGGATAGTGAGACATGTCTGCTCCTGGCAGCACTGATTTACTTCAGAGAGGAGGATGGGCATTGAAGACACTTCATATCTTATCTTCACCTTGGCAAAAATAGCCATTTGGGCAAGAAACTGTTCTTGCCTGGACTGCTTGATCGACTGGACATGCAGGGCCCATAGAAAGGTGACCAGTAAACTTTGCTTGACAAAATGGTCCTTTAGGTTCCTGCTTCGCAGAGGAAAGTGCCAGACATTCTATAGGACACTGAGAGAAGTGACCAAGAGACTCTAGCCCTGTGGGCTGAAGATAAATGCCCCAACTTTACAAAGGAACATTAGGTGACTGTCCAGGCTGCCAGCTGTCTCTGTCTACCCTGTAAGGCTCTCGAAAGTTACTTGCATCCTTCTCCTGTTTCTCAGGTAATAATATATCCTTCTGAGGTCTTTGATGTGGTTGAAGACTAGGTAGTTATAATTTCCTCAATTATGATAAAAGATAAGTTAGATATAAAAACCTTAGACTCACAAATATAGGATAGATAGAATATTTTGTTTAATTTTGCCAAAACAAATAGACTAGATATTGTAACTATAATTCTTGCTTGATAATTGTTTTGTTACATAAAATTTTACTATGTAAAAGTTAAAACCTTCCTTTAAAAAAAAAAAAAAAGAAAAGGGGAAGTGTTGTGGATATTGCTCTATATAAATAAAATGATGTTTGGCCAGTGGCCAGGCAGGAAGTATAGGCGGGCAAGAGAGAAGAGAATTGTGGGAAGCAGAAGGCTGAAGTGAGACCGCCAGCCGCTGCCATGACAAGCAACATGTCAGTAAGCCACAAGCCTTGTGGCAAAGTATAGATTTATAGCAATGGGCTAAATATAAGAGTAAGAGCTAGACAATGGTAGGCCTGAGCTAATGGCCAAGCAGAGTAAATAATATAAATGTCTGTATGTTTATTTTACAAATGGGTTGTTGGACTAACAGGGCTTGGCGGGGGCTGGAGAGAAGGTCTCCAACTACAGAGAGTTACACTGGGAATAGAGCAAGTCTTTTGTAACTTCAAATTTGTAGGATAGGGATAATAGAAAACCATAGTATGTCAATACATCGCAAGAATGGTCTCTAGCCCAGTTGCTGATATTGATTTCCTCTGAAACCTCTTTGGCTGGGCCTCCATAGTTCACATTGCTCTCAGAACTATTGTTTTCCAATCTCCTATTAGGATGGCCCATTAATCCCCACTTACAGTGTTAAACTGCTTTGCTGGTCAAAAGTCCCAAAGTCTTTCATAGTCCTCTAAAGAATAGCATGATCAGGCTAGTCACAGCCATGCCCTACTCCCTCGTACCCATATCTGTATTAGATACTTTTCTATTGCTGTGATTTAACACATCACCATGGCAGAAAAAGTTTATCTGGGGCATATGGTTTCAGAGGGTTAGAATCCATGATCATCATGGAGGGAAACATAGCAGCAGGCACATAGACATGGTACTAGAGCATTATCTGAGAGTTTACATCTTGAGACACAATCACGGGCAGCAAAAGAGAGAGAGAGATGGGAATGTCATGAGTCTTTTGAAACATCAAATCCTGCCCAGTGACACACGTCCTCCAAACAAGGCCATACCTCCAAATCCTCCCCAAATAGTTCCATCTACCGGGGACCAAGCATTTAAATATATGAGCCTGTGGGGGGTCACTTACATTCAAACCACATCTTGCTATAGGATGCTTCTAATGATTGTTATATTTACTGTAAAGAGTCAAAGCTTTTGCAGCCAAAATATATAGGGAATTAAAATATTATAGAGACAAAATGGATGCTTTTTTTCATAAAATGAGCTGCCTTTTAATTTTCTAGAGCCTCTAAGATTATATTTTTTTAACCTTCATAATATTATGGATTAATTCCTCAAAGTATTTTTACTTCTATCTAGTTTGTATGTAGTCTCATCTTCTGAATTTATGCTTGCTTTGTTTTTTAGAACCCCTTTACTGGCCCATTGATTACTCTTTCACACTATAATTGTATTGATGTTTAAGTAAAAAAGTCAAGGGCCTGCAGAGATGGTTTAGAGGTCAACATCCCTGCAGTTCTTCCAGAGGACTCAAGTTCAGTTTCCAGGACCCACATCAGGTAGCCCACAACTGCACCTCTAGCTACAGGGAGATCTGCTTCCTGCTTCTGGACTCTGTCAGCACTTCACATTTATGACACATGTATGCTCACACACACACACATACACACACACACACACACACACACACACACACACACATTCACATATAAATAAAAATAAAGCTTACACATTTAAAAAAGTCAACTTAAAGGTCTGTACAAAGTACAGCTATGGTTAAGTTGACTTAGAAATGTCTTGATCAAAACTTAAAAACTCCAAAAGCTCTGTTGTGATGACTACACACAAAGACAGCATCTAGAATCCACTTTAATTGCCTGTATGTGCAATAAATTGAAATACAGATAAGATTAAGTGAATAAATGTGAAGTTAATGCTAGCCAAATGCAGGTGAAAATTGAGTGCACAAGTTTCGAAACAGAAAAATATTGATTAGACTCCTGATTATGTTTGGAAAGAACAAAAGCATAAATGTGCTTAAATGTGTTAACATTTGATGATCAACTATATGTGTTTAAAAAGTAACACATTAAAAGTAACACATGTTAACATTTTAATGTATTTTAACATGTTAATGTTAAGAAGGGATAGTCTCTGGGATGTGTTTAATTAAAGAGAATCATAAAAACATAATTTACAAATGTGTAACAATGCTATAAGGTATTGGTGCCAAAGACAGACACCACCCAATACATATAAGGATATAGCCAACATTAATTCATCAAGTTATTTATTCAAATGTTGATTTATGATACTTGTAAAATACCAGGCAAGACCAGAAAAGTCTCTCAGCTAACATGTAGACTCACAAGGACATCATATCCTAATTGTTTAAGAGCCCATGACTTATATAGTGTCACACAGTGGTAGTAAACTGAGGATGCCTTACATGATAGGCAAGAAAGCAACTTATACTGCCTGTGACTTATTGCCTAAGGTCATAGAGAGGGATGAGTGCAAATGAAAATGAATTCCATCCACTTTTATTGCCAGTTTGGTATGTTTACCAAAAACCAGACCCCTAAAATGATATACAACATGCAAAACCTAGTTCCATTTCCATGATCTGCACTTGTCCTCTGTCCCCCATGTATACCATCTCCTTTGCCACTACCCTTCTACAGTGTGCAACTTCCTTTCTACTACCACATTCAGCAACAGGCAAAGAAATAGGATCTTTTGGTTTCACTTCCATTTTGAGGCTCTTTCAGTAGCCTTCTAAAATAGGAGAATGTTACAGGAAAACCACACATTTTGTTCTATAAACACAGATACCATGTCTGAACCTGAGCTGGTGATCCCTGAGTCAGGATAGCAAGAATTTTCAGCCTGTTAAGTTCATATCTGCTCCCATATATTATCAAGTGTCCACTGTAAGTTCAGCAAAATCCCTCTGGAGATGCACTAGCCACCACTTTGCTCCAAGCAATTGATTTTTTCCTTCATTGAATCTCGATTATTAGGTTCAAATTATTATTAGTTGGCTTTCTTTGCTTACCTTTGTTCTATTGCATAAAAACTCAGTTTTAAGCAATGAAAAAAAAAGTGCCACTCACACATGTTAGTGATGGGTAGAAAATGTTTCTCAAAGGCCAATCCAGAGCCAGGAAGGAGGAAATCTTCTATGCTATGATATACAGTAAGGAAAAGCTTCAGGAGTCCTGTGGGCATCAACATTGGATAAAAAGCTCAAGTGGACACTACTTTACCAAGGACCTGGGGCTTCATTAAACAACAGATTTTGGGGGGGGGAACTTATCTCCTTAATAATCTCTAAATACTATACTCAGATGGCACTATCTAACAGACAGAAAGGGAGCCAAGAATGTGAATCACAGAAGTAAAAAATAACAATTTAAAAGGGAAAATTAATTTTTAATAAAGAATTTTATTTTCCTACTGTGACAAAAATGAAATAATTTTAATACGCTTCTGTCAAGTATTTGCATTGTGGTCATGCATACAATGCATTTTGATTAGGATTACATTTGCACCAGCAGTTCTCAGTAGCTGTGTGTGTGACAGCTATTTTTGGTTGTCAACTTGACTACATCTGGAATTAACTAAAACCCAAGAGGCTGGGTACACCTGTGAGGGACCATTTGAAGTAGAGAGACTCATTTTCAATACCAATCTTTGATCCCTCTCTAATCTGGGTCACACCTTCTACTAACAGCCTGTATAAAGGACATGAAAGAAAAGAAATTTTTGCTATTGGCCTGCTTGCTCTTGCTCTCACTGGCAAGTCCACCCCTTCACTGGCATTAGACCAGAATTCTTTGGGAATTTGACATATACTGCAGACCAGCTGAGGTATTCAATCTTGTGGACTGAATTACCAGATTCTTGGACTTTTGTTTATAGACAGCCATTGTTGGACTAGCTGGATTACAGCCTGTAAATCATTCTAATAAATTCCCTTTATACACAAAATATTTATATGTGTGTATAAATTGATTTTTTATGTACATATATATGTATGAAGGGAATTTATACATGTTTATATGTATATAAATTATTAATATACATTAATGAATAATTATTAATATACATGAATCACATTGCATGTGATTACTTGCTCTGATGTTTGACACCACCATTCCTAATAAACCTATGATTTACTGTGATGACTTAGAAACCTTTGTAATGACAGCAATAAGAGAGTAAAATATGGAATTTCAAACAGCAGTTTAATGAATTTTTTTCAGGACAAAATTAATAGGAATTTATTTAGTAGTAAAAAAGCTGACATCAGCTACTTGTCTTTTGTTTCAACATTTAAATATGTCTGTTTTAGAGCAGATACTTTGCAATGGAGATGAAGTACATTACTGACAACTGGTTCATTTGCAATTCAGATATTTTGCATAGATGGATTTTGTAGTCATTAAAATATGACAGAGAAAAACCCATTAAGTTTTTGTTAAACATCCCAAGCAAATAACAAAACACATTTATGTATATTCTGTAACATGAATAATAAAACAATATGGGAAGTTTGAAGAGAATACAAAATATCAAAAATTAATGGCAGAACTTTATAATAAGCTTTTAATGCTAATTAACCTTTATAAAATTCATTTAAATTAAAGATTGACATGAAAAGACTTTTCTCTAGGGTCAACTGAATCATTAAACTGATCTGTAGGTTTATTAGGTTGAATAGAAGGTACAGAGGGTAGGATGAATGCTAATAAGCCATAAAATCTCTGGACGAAAATTAATGCTTCCCACAAAATACAAAAGTATGAATTAAAGTTGTTTCTAAGTTTAAAATTCTTTTTAAACAGCTTGTGTACACTAACATCAATAAAGCATTTTAAGCATGTTGGTCTCTGCCAAATTCCCTGATCACCCAATAATACTTGGTATGTATATCCCTTAGTGTAGATTTTTTTTTTTATTTGCTTTCCTTGAGATTATAACACCAATAACTCATAGCTAACATAAGTGGAAAATGTCACATATTTAAAATCTCTGATTATAAATTGTTCACATTTTCACTATAGAAAAATTGAAAAGAAAACAAAAAACAAAAAGCAAAACATTTAAAGTGTCAAGCAGAAACACAGTCAGAATCCCAGAACAAGATTGCTGACATTGTAGTCTACATCATCACAGGATCAAACTACCAGTATTGTTGCTGCCAAATCTTTATGATACAGTACAGTCACCTGGATTCTCCTGAGAATGGGATTCCACCAATAGAGCTGGTAATCCTAGTTGATATGTGGGTACCCACCTACTTCTCTCTCCTACACTGCCATCTATACAAAGGTCAGAGAGAGATCAAGGTTATTCTTCTGGGGGTGATTCTGTCCCTATCTTCCCTCTTGTCTTGCCCCCCTCTCATCTCCTTCTGATCATACCTAACACTCATATCTAGAATAAAAAAACTCTGTGAAGTAAATAATAAAATGAAATACTCTAGATATGCTATGCTCCAGTTAGCTTAAAAGTTTATGAAGTCCTTATTTAAGAAAACATAATCTAATAAATAAACAAATTAATCAATTAATTTAAAAAAGAAAACAAATATGATCCATGTGTAGAGATATCTATTATCAAATTTTATTATTTGTAACCCTAGATTAGTAGAATAATTTGAAAGAGACAATATTTATCTCCCAAAAGTATATCTTTTGCTTGTGCTTCACTGGACTCTTGTACCTACAAGAACTTACTTCTTAGAATGATATTGAAGAAGTATTTAACAAGAACTTAAATAGACAGACACTATTAGGGACTGGAGAGTGAACTGTGCATGAATCAGACATGGACCTTTAGCCTCACAGAAATAATAGCTTAGTAAGGAAGATAATTCAAATTAATTAAACAATTAAATACATAATTACACATTTTGATGGATGAATGTTATGAAGGCAGTAGATGTTGATGCTGAGATGAAAAATATATGTAATTATCAAGTAAATATTATATATATTAAGATGTGCAACTTGCATTGACATGCATATACATTGTGAAGTATTCATCACAATAAGCATATATGTCACCTCACATAGTTACTATCTTTTTTTTAAACCCTGGTTGAACAACTGAAAGGCTTATGTCTCACCAGGTCTGACCTTCTGCTATGAATTAAGCGAGTATATGAAGAGGCCACTGATCTAAACCAACAATTCTTACATAGTTTTAATAAACACACTTCAAGTGGTTTCCTATTATGGAGTGATCCAGATTGGGGTGTTCATGCTCTCTTTTTCTGAACAGAATGAAGATCTTCCCACAGATCACTGTGAAAAAAAAATGTAACATTAGGGAGGTTCTACTGGTTTTCCCACTATAATGCATTCACATTTCTTTCTAAATCTACTCCAGTGAAGAAGGAATGAGATACTCAAAAAAGAAAGCTGTAAACTTGAAATTTATAGCAGTCTTTTGTAGTCAGGAAGATGAAAACCAGAAGGAAGCTTTGGATCCATCTTGTTCAGCTCAACTGCTGGTGTCTGCAAAGAAAGATTAAAGGAAAAGGCAAGTCATACAGCTGGGATCTCCCTGATTTCAAGAGAAAAAGGAATTTGGGAATAAGAGAGTGAGTAACTGGATAGAACATTAGAGATCAAGGAGAGGGAACCATAAGAAAAATAGTAAGTAGGAGCAGAAGAAGGTAGGAGAAAGTAAAGAGAAATACATAACAGAAAGTTACATACAATGACAAGGTATATGTCTGATGAGGATGAGGCTAATAACATTGGTCTATGGCTATAAAATGTCTTAAAGACTGAAGATGCCCATTGCTTCCAGAAACATTAATAATAACTATGGACTTTAAGTTCTCATTGTTTGTTAAAAATACTTTCTGTAAATAATAACACCATATTAAAGGAGTTAATACATGTACTCCTTGGCTTTAGGGATAGAAATGAAGAGAGAGTAAAGGGCACAAGGTTGTGATATAAAAAAAAAATGGTGTAAGAGGATGGTTTAGGGTTGCCAAACCATAGAACAAGGAACAGGACTAATGGGCTTTCTATGGGGGAACCAGAGGCGGTGAGTGAACTCTGTCAAAATTACTCTTTAGGGGTGCTTTTGTAATATATAATTCTATATCAAGGCAAAAGAAGTTCCCAGAAGTAACAATGGCCAGGCTTCATGCTGGCCAGCATCAGCTGTTTCCATCAACAAGACTAGAGTGCCTGATCAAACACAAGCATTATATAAAAACTCAGGAAGATTTGACCTCAGCAGTGTTAGATACTTATCCTAGATTGAATAATGCCTCAGCTGCATCTGTGATATTGTTAAGAAAAAAACCCTCACATTTCACACTGTTTTCAAGTAACTTAATTGTGGCCCAGAACAAAGTTTAAGAATATTTATAGGAATGGGTTCTGTGTGTCTCTCAGTAGTAGAACACGTATGTGCTTAGCACTATGTGAGTCCCTGGATTCAATATCTAGTATGAGAAACAGTAACATGAATACAAAATTCCAATACCCCTAAGTGTAACATCCTTCAATCTGGCATCCATTCTTAATCTGTAAGAATTCCAAGAAATATGACCAATAAAGAGAAAGTACATCTTTAATTAGCATCAGTTCATAACTAGCAACAAATACAATAATTAGCAACCCAGGACTCTAAACTGTGATCATAATGATATTTCATGTGCTTGGAAAAGAGTCAATTCAATGGTCTAAAGAACATAACAGACAGACACAGCCCCTGCTCCCACTGTTAGGAGTCCCACAAGAGGACCAAGCTACTCAACTCTAACACATATTCAGAGTGCCTAGGTCAGTCCCATATAGGCTCCCTACTGTAAGTTCAATCTCTGACTCATTTGCTAGCTTTTTGGACCCTACTCCTCATAATGGGTCACCTTGCCGTGCCTTAATACATGAGGAGGTGCTGACTCTTATTGCAACTTGATATGACAGGTTTTATTTATGGGAGGCCTGCCCTTTCCTGAACAGCAATGAAAGAGGAGTGGAGTAGTGGGAGGGGAAAGAAGAGGGCGGGGGAAAGACCAGGAGGAGAGAAGGGAGGGGAAACTGTGGCCTGGCTATAAAAAAAATATAATAGATGAAGTTAATAAAAAAGAAAAAGAAAAACACATCAGAGCAGATCATTACAGATATCACAGAATGGATATTTGTGACACTGGAGACATCAATAAAGGCTATTTAATATGACACAGAGAAGTGGTTATAAAATCAATTAATAGCATATCAGTGACCTGTGGAATAATTTCAAGTGACCTAATATAAGTGTAATGAAGTCTCTGATGAGAAGCTACAGAAGAAAAAAAAAATACTTGAATGGGCTTAGGTGATGTCACGTCAGTGATGTACTGGCTGTGCAAACTAAAGGACCTGGCTGATTTTGAATTCTAAGCACCCACATAAAAAGGCAGCCAGGATTGATGACGTATTCCTGTAATCTCAGCACTGAGCAGGCAGAGACAGAAGGGTCCTTGGGGCTTGCTGGCCAGCCAGGCTTGCCAAAGCAGTGAGCTCCAGGTTCAGCATGAATTCTCTCTCTGAACTAAGATGGAAGCAATTGAGGAAGACAAGCATTAACCTCCGGCTTCCACATGCACCAGCACACACATGTACACACACACACCACACACACACACACACACACACACACACACACACACACACACACACACACACACACACACACAGGAAGACATTACTCATCTATACAATACACACATAGACTTTTTAAAAAAATTTATTTTATAATTTAATTTAATTTTACATATCAGCCACAGATTCCTATCCTCCCTCCTTCAGCCCCCCCTCCTGCCTTTCCCCCAGCCCACCCCCTATTCCCATCTCCTCCAGGGCAAGGACTTCCCTGGGGATTCAGCTCAGCCTGGTAGATTCAGTCCAGGGAGGAGTGGACTAGACACACATAGACATTTTAAAAATTAAAAATATTTGAAGTTATACATGGCTGGGAAAATCCCCCAACTTGGTGAATAATACATAGACAAAGATTAAATCCCCACTGGATCTCCTCAAAAATAAAGTCAGATCAAAATTTGAAAATTTAATATACACTTTGCAAAGAAAATAACTATTAACCAAAGCTCCCAAGATATAAGTGACAAGATCCAGCTCTGAGGTGTGTTCATCAATAGCCTTTCCTTCTCTGCATTTGCATGGCATATCTGCTCACATTTTCAAACTCTTTGTCCATCTTTTAGCTGGGTTCATTCTTTTTTTTAATCATTACTGAAGTTAATACTGATTTTCTGTCTACTTCTTTAGGCTCTGAAGAAGCACTGACTCTCCACTGATAACTCCATTCTTACAACATCATTGACTTGTGTGTTTTGGATCTTTATTGTCAGACAGGTGAACACTTAAGATTACTGTATTTTCATGATGAATTTTCTCCCTTATTGTTGTAAAATGACCTGCTTTGCTCTTGTTGACCATTTTTGTTCTAAAATACAGCATTTTAACTTTCTTTTGTTTAGGTGAACATACATATTCCATTTTTTACATTCAATTTACTCTTCTTGTCATTAAAAAAAAGGGGGGGCACCAAATGGGCAACACAGGCATTGCTATTTTTTCTTCCAAACTGCTATCTCTGCCTTTTAATAAGATATATATTCTGTTTACATTTAATGTGATTACTGATAACATTAGGTTAATGAGTGTCATTTGCTTGCTATTTCTTCTCATTGTTTCTATCAAGGTTGTTTTGTTTTGTCTCAAAATATTTTTTTTACTTTATCTTCAATTTTGTAATATATATTTTAATTCTGGTTACATAATTTTAGATTGATTTTTTTTGTTTCAGTATTTCAAATGTTCTACTGTTTTGTATTAATAGTGTATCTGGTTGGAGGTACAGTGTTATGCTTATTTTTTGTTTTCCTATATGCATTTTTTTTTTTTTTTGCTGTCTTCTTTTCAGATTTTTTTTTATCCTTGATTTCCAAGATTTACCTTTGGTATATTTTCATGGTAGTTCTTATTCTTGGATTATTAGTACATAACAGAGATCAGGCTTTGGTATGAAGTTCTGGTGAATGTATTGTTGACATGAACACTGTCATATCAAGAAACACAGGGAAGTGGCAAAGCCTTCCCTGGGTGAGGTTCAAAGAGATGGCAAAGCCTTTTTTAGATCCCATTATAAATGTTGACAGTGTATGAAAAAAAAAAAATCGATCACAGCTTCCCTTTCCTTGATGGCTGCAATCTAAGATTAACTAAACCTACTCCATATTCAACTGCGTATCATGCGCTTACTTCTTTATTTGTGTACAACAAACTCATCTCCTCAATTCAGATGTATAAAATAAACATACTGGGTTTCTAGGTTGCTGTTGTTTTAGGTGCCACTCATCAGGTGGGCCATCAGAGTGAGTGTGGCCCACCTGATCCCATCTTTTCTGTACCCATGTTTGTGTGTCTGTCCTTCTTTATTCATTCATTGCTCTTGTTAGGTTAATCCCTGAAGCCATGCAGATTATGGCACTTGGGAATCCGCTGAGTAGGAAATGGCAGGTAGGACACTTAAATGAAACGTGGATTATTTCTTGACAACCTTAATAAAATTTTAAGTTGTCTTTTAAATATGGTGTATAGTGAACACTTTTAACCATTCTTCTGTAATACTGAAACCCCCATGGTACTCAACTACTGCAAAGGTTATATAGGTCTTTTTAATGCACCTCTTACTTAATGTTTTAAAAATCATGCCTTGTAAATATTTTTAAGCTCTCCTTGACTTCTCTCTTTGACCATGTATCTCAGCTAGGTAAATTCATCTCATTATTTAATCTCTCATGTGGCAGTGATAGACCGATAAAAGGAATCTCGCATGTATCGGGACACTATTTATACTCAGGAAAATACTATTAAATGATAGCTGCTAGAATTTCTAGTACCATTCGTGTACTTTATGTAAGCAGAGTTTTAAATGCCAAAGGTTCAGGAACATGTAAACTACATCTGCCCAAGACTAAGTGATATTTTTAATTTATCTCAAAAACTAAATGACATCAGTTTCTAATAGGAGCCAAGAACTATGGGGCAAAGAACTAATCAAACTTGGATACTTCCCTATGAGAGTCCAAGTCCACAATAACTAACATGGTGACAGCATTTGCTTCTGCCCAGCTTTTGTTGACTTTGGTATCTCATGTCAGCTAGAGCTCTTGTCCACATTTTATATTTGGAGGGTAAAATAATTACTAACAGCTCTAGTACAAAATAATTTCTAAACATAGACTCTATTGGAAAAAAGTTCAAGGCATTTTTTGTTGGAAAATGTTGGAGCGCCATCTGGACTTTATTAGTAAACACCTCAGTTAAGCATTAGTATCCCCATAGGGATTAGATGACACTGGGAAGAGAATAAAGCCTTACAACAATTTAAGGATTAGAGGAGCATGGCAACAATCAGGAGGCTCTTAACACCAGACACTTTTTTGTAGTGCAGGGCACATCTAAGACAAATTGAGATTCTTTAGAAATTCTGTGGAGATTTACTAATCTTTCCATCAGTCACATTCCTTCAAGGTCATGGGGTATGTTCAACACAACAGACTAGAAAGTAGCTTTCTACTCCAGGTCTAGAGAGACATGTCTTTCCCCTTAAACTCTTGCACTACTGGTTTCAAATTGAGGATATGCCTCATCTATCATGTTGGAAAATGAGAGGCAAGTGGAGCAGATGAAGGCTACCCACATATTCCCATCTGAGACCTACCTAAGCATACAAATGCCAGCCAAGTGTAGACAGATGAGTAAATTCAACCAAGTCATGACAATAAGAGCTGACCAACAAAATCTGTAGCTTAATGAAGACCTATGAACAATAAATGCTTCCAACAAGAAGCTACTGAGGCTTTGAGGGTATCATGAAACATTATCAGACAACGGCAAGTAATTCATATGTTACCCATATGCACAAATGCTTGAAAATAATATTCTATCTAGATGGTTTCTGGGGCTCCATACAGCTAAGCCTTCTTCAATGGAAACACACAAAATCTTAGGCTGATGTAGTAAAATCTCAGTCAGTTTAGACTAAACTACCAAATCCTGCCCAACTATTGTCCTCCAATTAACTTTTTATAAAAAAAAAAAAATGTTATGTCTTAGGCAGTCACAGTTGTCATAATTAATTTTAATTGTCAGCTTAACACAATCTAGACTTACCTGAGAAGAGAATATCAATGAGATTATCTAGTTCAGACTGATCAGTGGACATGGCTGGGGGATTATCTTCATTTCATTAACTGACATGGGAAAAAATGCCCACTATGTGTAGGTCCATTCCATGAACTTGGGAGTCCGGAACTAGATAGAAGGAGGAGAATGAAGAGGACGAAGATTGGGGGATGAGGAAGAGGGGGAGGAGGGAGATGCACTAAGTGTGCATGCTTTCACTATTTCTCTGTTCTTGACTAAATGTGACTAGTTGTTTCAAGTTCCTGATGTCTTGACTCTTGAACTGTGCTCAGAAACTGTGAGCTAAAATAAACCCTGTCTCCTGTAAGTTGCCTTTGTCAGTGTGTTTTGCCACAGCAGCTAGAAATAGAACTAAGACAGGAATTGGTACAGAGGAGTGAAGCTACTGTTGTGATAAACCTAACTATGTGTTTCTTATGCCACTTGAATTGTTTTGTGACTGGAATGTGGAAGTGTTAGGTATATAGCCTAGAAATACTGGGTTTAAAGCAGAACTTAATGGGCTGTTCTAGTGGAGGTTTGGAAGAGAGTAATGCTGTGAGAAATGTGTATGATGAAGGCCCAGCTCATACAGCTTCAGAGGGTAACAAGTACTCTAGCAGTAGCTGGACTAGGAGCCATTTGTGTGACACTTTGACCAAGAACCTAGCTGCATTCTTCCTGTGTCCTGAGAGTTTGAGTGGGGCTAAGTTTGAAGGAGACATACTGATTTGTCTGGCAGGTTAAATTGCAAGGACATGCAGTATTCAGGGTGGTGCTTAAAAGGCAAGTGATAAAAGGTAATTGATAAAATGATCAGTGCTGTAGTAGGGAACCATGTATTTCACTGTAACAGTAGAGAGGGTATCTTAAGAAGAAGACTCCACCCATTACAGCTATCCTCTTGTGAGGATCTAAATTCATTTAAAGGCAGAAAGCTTACACTGAATGGGTTCCAACTGCCTTGAAAAGTATTACCCTAGAGTCAGTATACAGAAATGGATACAGCTGTGGTCCACGGGAGCTTGGCTACATCTCTTTTTAACAAAGCTTTGTGGTCTTCTAAGATTTGTCCATGTAGTACTGGTTTTAAGGGCAAAGATGCAAGATTGCAGGGTTTCTGGAAAGCATCTGAGACCAGTAACTGTGTGGCAAGGTTGGAATATCTATAGAGAGGTCTTGAGTGATCATTGCAATGGAGAATCCAGAATTTAGAGACACCAGAGTCATGGGGCATCTGCCACAGAGTTATAGGTATGGAGTTGAATTGCAGTAAGCACGAGAGGGAAGCCAGCCCCACTTAAGTGTTAGTCCTATAGTCCCTGTAGGAATTTGAGCATGTTTGTCATGCTTAGAATATGACTTTTTGATTAATTTATGAGAGAAATGAGCTCCAATCTCCATTCTACTAAATAATCATGGTATGAGTTGGGCAAATTTCTCAACATCTCTTAGCCTCAAATTTTTCATCTATAAATTGAGGATCATTACCTACTCAAACTACTTCAGATATTTAGTCCAGAGAGAAAATGCAATAATTTGTCTAAAATTGCTTTAAAATCCTTAAGGTACTTTAAAATATTAGGCTTGATGGTGAGGAAAGTTGCTGAGGGTGAAGGTCTTCAGAGGTACAATAAGGCAAGTAGTTAAGACTTTGGGGGCTTTACACAAAATCTATTCTTCACCCATTTCTATTAGCAACATAAATAGGATCTCAGTGAATAAGTAGAGAAAAACTCCCTCCTTCTTTTCTTTTCTGAATGCAGGACTTTGTAAATCATTAACTGTGACAAGTTGTTGCCTGAGTTTCCAGAATTCTTGTTCTCACTTTAAATTCTACCTTAGAAAGATGTAAAGAGAGGCTGGAGACCAGCAATGGTCCTACCATATGTAGAACTTCTTAAAGCATAAAGAATAGAAAACTGGATAAAGTAATGTATTATCTATCCCCCGTCACCCCACCCAAAGGCATTCAGTGCCACACAAAGTTGACCTTCTTAGGAAAGATTCTAATAAGGATCCTCCCCCACCCACATGCTACTGTGAATCTGTTCACAGCATGGGAACCAACAGACAGATGGCACTATAAATATCAGGCGCCAACTGTACACTATTTCTTTCACGGAAAAGCCAAATTTAAAAGAGGAAGAAAATCATCTTACTCTTATTATTGTCTCTATAGCCAAGGTTACCAGTGAAACTCAGGCAGATCCACCCATAAATAAAAACAAAAGAGGTGTTATTTTATCAAGTCACTCTCATTCATCAGAAGGCAGTAGATTTTAATTGTTTTAATCTTGTGTGGTAAAGGCTTCTAAATATCCCATAAATAAATTACACACACTGATGATCATTCTAGCTAAAGTCTCTGAGGCATCTTCAGTTTAAGCAACTAGACCAAGTTCTGCTCAAACAGAAGACGCTATTCCCATGGTACTTGTTGTTTTACAAGTCACCTCTCATTTCTGCTATTCACTTTATAATACTATTCTTTAAAACACAGGCACATGTGCACACATATGCTCACATACGCAAACACACACACACACACACACACACACCATTTCAGGTAGGTCTATCACAAAAAAAATGGTATTTTTATGATTGATTTGCATATTTTGTCTCTGAATGGTGGTATATCTTGAAAAGTGCCTCAATTTCGGGGTGTAGTCATCATAAAGAAATATTTTTCAAATGTAAAGCACTATCCATGTGTGGGAAAGAAGAATTTATAGTGAGGCTGTCACTGAGTCCCTCCTTGCTAGGACATCCCAGTAGGAGTTCTGGCATTGCCAAGAACAGACTTCATTATAAACTCTGTACTGAGATTAATCAGCAGGAAGATGACCCAGAAACTTCTCATCTAAGGCTCTTACACCTGGTTTGTCTTGTTTTTTACATGCAATTAACCTGGAAATTATGTATTTATGGCATACATTCTGTTGGGGGAATTAGCTTCAGCTAAGTAAGTGCTCCAATATGTATGACTGATGAGGTGTACAGTCTCAGAAGTTGTAATTCTGGCTGATTTCGAGGCAGGCAAGTGTAGGACATAGCTTAGCAACCAAGGACTCTTCTTTGCTTAGGCTAAGCACACATCCTTCTCCTAACAATGCACTCGGCAACCTGGGATCCTTCACTTATACTGAGCTCCATGTGTGCCTAATTTCAAACAATGGAGTGAGTTAATCTTGGCAAAATCATATACTATTCAAATCTGTCAATCAAAGTGAGAACTGCTCATATTCTACCGCACCAGAAATAAAACTCCTTGTCTTTTACTTCAGAAAGGAAGGCTGTGGACAGTGAGCTCCCTACCTTGGACTTCTAACTCAAGTAGTCCACTGTCACTCTTTTTCTTTCTTTTTTTTTTGCCTTTTTAAAAAATTATATTTGTGCTTTAATTTTACATATCAGCCATGGGTTCCCCTGTCCTCCCCCCTCCCTGCTTCCACCCCAACCTTTCCCCCAGCCCCTCCCCTCCATTCCCATCTCCTCCAGGGCCAAGACTCCCCTGGGGATTCAGCTCAACCTCCAATCTGTAATGTCACTTTGCTTTTGAATAGAGCCTTCTTGCTAATTTGCAATCTGTGTGTGCCTTTATTTTAACACTTTGCATAAGACAAGAAGAACCTGGAAACACCAGGACTAGCCACCAACCACCACTAGTAACAGTTTTATCTGAACCAACTCATTACACTTATAGACAGTGCCTGTTGGCTCTTCCTAAACCAATATGTATCCCAGTACAGAAGAATGAAGTTTTAGGAAGCCACCTTAGGGGTTCCAGGACCCCCCCCCAGGGAAAGAGTTGGGTTTCTGTGACTGTGTTCATGTCTTATTCAGATTCCTTGTTTGATGCGGTTCTTGTGGAGCCCCAGTATTCTTCATAAATATCTTCCAGTAAGTAAAAACTTAAAGGGAATTTCTTGACGTTTGGGTCAAGCTGGAACATGGACCCTCCAAAGATAGCCAAATCCTACTTCTGAGAACCTATGAATGTTACATTATGTGTCAAAGACTTTTTAGGTGAAAATAAGAATCTGGGCCCCGAACGTTAGCTTGGATTATTCAGGTATACACATGAATCCTTTGGAAGGGACAGATTGAGAAGTTATGTAATTAGAATTTTGAAGGTGCTAGCCTAGAATATTGAATTGTAACCACTAGCTAATATTGTAAGTCACTAGAAGCTGAAAGAGGAAAGGGACAGACCTCCTCACAGAGGTTTTGGATGAAGTGGCCCCTAGTGATGGTAATTTCAGCCTATTGATGCCAGCTTCAGACTTGTGGCTATTAGGCTGTAAGAATAAACTAGTGTTTGCAATCATTACAAATGAAGTAACTGGTCATAGTAGCCACAGGAACTCAAAACCTACAGGTGCTCTAAGATCTCATTAAATGGAGAAAAAAGCCCAAGGGGGGGAAGAATGCGTCTTCTCAACAAATGCCTTCATCTTCTAATAGCTTACTCAACAGGCAAACTGGCATGTGCTCCTCAGGACTTTGCTAGATCATTTCAGCTCATTAACAGGGAGGACTTTCCTGATTAGATTGGCATCCTCTTTATAGAGCAATGTGCCAAATCCATTCAATAGATGGACAAATAAATTAAGATACTAAGGAAAGAGAGAGTCTGGAGTAAAACATTATAACTGGGTAACTACACAAGGAAACTATGGATTCAGTAGCCTCACCAAAAACTGGTTGCATCTACCTTTGAAAGGCAATATCACAGAAGAAATTCCTCACATGTATGAAGTATGTGAAGTAGAATCATCACCTTTTATGCGAGTTTATGTCCACTGTAGTGTGATGGGACTTCAGCGTGTCTCATCCTGCTTTTGCTGGTATGGTTGGTGCCTCCATGGTGCTTAGGCTAGGCTTTTATTTTGTTTTCCTGTTGCTCACAATTTGAAGTGTTGCTTTCTGCACTACTGGGATTTGGTTCCTGCTTTTTGAGAGGCCTCTTGGGGAATGAGCTGTTTAGTTTCTCTGTGGATAAATACGCTGCTGAGGAAATTTCAAGCAGGTCAACACCGTTGAAAGAAGAATCGGCCCTTTCCTCTTCCCGAGCCAGGTTTTCAGAGTATATTTTAGCACTGGATTTGAGCTGAAGCAATTTCCAGGGAAAAGTCAGAAGCCCATGTATTACAAAGCCAATGATGAGATATAACGAATTATATGACACTTGGGCATATTCATTCTATTTCTTCTCTCAATTTCAACATTTAATTGAAAGCCATTGGTACCAAGTTATTTCTTATTAAATTGCTATCATTTAGTCAAAGGCATCAAATGATACAGTTGTCTCTTTGTATGTCATTTTTAACTCAGAGTAATGACATATCAAAAAGCAATACTTTGTTTTAACATGTAGAACTCATTTGACATACCATTGTTAGAAGAAGGACTGTGGTGTTGGTGACTCAGTTTCTGTGAGAGACTTCCCCAAGGAGGAAACATTCTCTAACAGCTGTTCAAATGCTAAATGGTCAATTTAATATCTATAGCTCTTGGATAAGAATTACAAAAGGAGCAACCTAATTTATCATTGCAGTTATGTAGTATTTGGAATATTCTGTGTTGTCTTCAGCCATAGATATTAGACTTCTACACAGATACCTAATGGTAATGAGTACAGCAAGTTTTTGTTACATACACATCCTGGCTTGGTAAGTTTCAGCCTGCATGTAATTATCTGCATTTTAACAAGCTTCTGGTAACATTGTTGTTGCTGCTCCATGTCCTTCACTTTATATAGTAAAATGTTACATGAATAAAGAACATAAAACTGAGTGATAAAATCCTCAAGATCTGTAAAGAAAACTAAGAAACAAAAGGGGTATGACAATGTCAAGCCCCCCGAAGTGAATGTATATATACTGTTGAGACAAACACATTTTTCCTAAGTAATTCTTCTCTCAGTCATGTCATGAGCCTGGAAATCAGCAACAAAGAAAGGGATGGGCTTAAATCAAAGCCAGTTTTTGAGGGGAGCTTATCTTTTGTCCAGAGATTGAGTTATTTTGAATCTTGGAGTTGTCTGAATTTGGAAAACTTGCATGGATTTTAATGGTTAAGCATCTATAAACTGAATTCAGAAATGCTCCCAATTCTGAAGGTGTTTGAACATCAGTCTGGTGCCACCACTTGTGGCCACTGTGATGGAAAGCTAACTTTCTAATTTTTCTTAGTTTAGCTGATTTAAATACAAATAAACACAATGGTTCATGGTCACCTTAGTGGACAGCACAGGCAGGTTTGGGATGTTTCTAGCATCTCACAAGATGCTTTCACTATCTCTCTGTTGGTATTCCCAGAAGATTACCCCTTCTGGCATCCATCCTACAGGTGAGTTTTGACTATCTCTAATTTAAATTCATTATGATCAAAACCATTTTTAGTTAACACTGGTGCTTTATTTTTACTTGAATGAGTAATAGCTAAGCCATGCCATTTTGAAAACCATAAATTAAGAGAGGATAGGAAAAGCTGATGACTTTGTAAATTATTGTTATTAGTTATCACAATCATTATTTTTTTCTGTGAGTACTCCTACTTCTCAAGACCTCACTTGCATATACAAAACTGAGATAAAAGCAACTCAAAAAATAGTCATTAAGATAAATATTGACTGGGATAAACAGCTTTCTAATGAGATAATTATTATTACAAATAATATATAATAGTTGAGTATATGGTTATTTTTATAATTTCTTACTGAAAAATCCTGATGGTCTTGATTATCTTAGATATCTTTAAATTAAGAGATTAATTAAGAATTAAGAAAACCATTTTATTAGTTTATTTATTTATTTATTATTTGGAGGTGGAACATGTGTCATGATGTGTGTGTTTGTGTGTTGCTCAGAGGAAAACTTGCAATAGTTGGTTCTCTTTTGCTACCATGTAGGTTCTAGAGACCAAACTCAGGTTGGCAGGCTTTGTAGCAAGGGCTTCCTTGGAAAAAGATTCAGTAATAAGAAAAAGATATTAAAAACAAATGTTGGAAAATCAGCATAACGAGAATTTGATTCTTGCTAAAGAAACTTCTTAGTGTTTAGCTGACACTGTTTAACACACTCATAGAAGTATGTATGCATCTGAAGAACAATAATTGCCTTTTATAAAAGACTCATAAAATGCTTTGCAATTTCCATTGGAGGGATTTAGACATGGGTTCTAATGCAGAAACAAAATTAATGACCTTGTGTTTTGGAAAATTAAAATAAATTACTGAAAGGAAAAGAGGGGGCTCACAATGTTTTCTCAAAACCAGTCATGGACAATCAAAGGGGTGAAGCAGCAGATGGACATTGTCTAGAATTGCCCCTGCCCCCAACCTGCTGATACAAACCACTACAGCTCACACCATCACTACAGTCAGCACACGTCCCAGTGCCTGGTCACCCCTTGGTCCTGCATGCCATTGCTTCTGTCAATAAAATGTATTCTGTCCTGTCCCACTCTTCATATTATAGTGCAGGGTGAGTCTACTTGATTGTTGGTGCCCAGGTCACATACTTGTGTCCTAGCTACAAAGGAAATTGAGAAAATCAGAATGCAGCTCTTTTCAGGGGGAGGGAAGGAAGAGCATGATTCTAGAAAGCTCCCAAAGGCAGGAGTTTTGCCTGCTATAAAAGAAAATTCAGCTATTTGGACATCTCCAAAGCTACAAATGTACATTACAATGTGTTTCCAAACTATTCATGCTCAGAGGTGATATAAATAATTGCTCACACATAGATCCAAATCATTACTAATGCATGGAGGGTCTGTAAAGTTGAAAGGTTGTCCAGGATCTCCCAAGCACCAGCTGTCTCATGTTCAAACTGTAGTTCTCAAATGACTCAAAACATTGGAGCACAAACACATATTTCGATGCTATCCACCTAGGGAGAAGCTTTGCAATATCCTGCTTCCTCTTCCATTTCTCATCCTTTCAGTGTATTTCCCAAGGCCACCACCTAATTAACAACCACAAGGCTTCCTATACTATAGCTGCCTCCACAATGGCTGCTTTCTTCATTAGCTTGTTCAGCTCCTCTCATCTCTGCTGATCAGCTGCTGATAAGAGGAAATCAAAAGCACCTGATGCCCATTTTTCACGATGGGAAGATTTTATTACTTGGTGAAGCATGAATACAATTTACTTCTAGTGAGCTCTTTCCCGTTTGGAAAGTACAGCTCTGAGAATGGGCCTTCATCTGGCCAAGACCTCTTTCTGACTCTGGTTATGTATAGTATATTAATGCAGCAGTGCACTAATACACTTATTTTGTACACTTCATCACTATATAGAAAGTATATGCATCCACTTTAAATTCCTTGGACCATTCAATTTTACTTCCATAATGAAAGATCATTTGTTATGATGAAGACTTGGGATGTACAACTGTGTAAATAATTAAAGAAAACATATTTGAAATGGAAAGCTTTACAAAGATTCTTCTATTTTTTTTAGTTAAAATGACATTTTTTACAAAAAGTTTCTCTGTAATATATCAAAAACATTTACGAAATGACTACTATGTGTAGCGATGTTCATAATTAGTGTTTGCTTTTAAAGCACATATTGGGTAGAAGAGATAGGCAGCAGACATTAAATGATCACTTCTATTATATGCTAAATGTACACACATCACAGGGTGGACAGTACTTGGGGAGTGGAACAGGAATGGTCAGGAGTAAAAGCAGGGAGATAAACCACCAAGAGGTTATCATGGTCAACCACATCAGTGAAAATGGTGGTTGGGATTAGAAGATGTGACAGGTAGATGGATTGTTTTAAAATACTGGTGCTCGAGCTGATGAGAATTATTTTTTCAGTACAGTGATCATTGTGTAGCAGATGGCAAAATGGTCCCATCTGATCCCTTCCTATATGGAAGATCCCTACAGTGTGACCTTGGGGATCCTGTCACCAAGAGATGGAGTCCTCCTCACTCCTTGAGTGTGGGCTTTTTTGTATGACTTGCTTTGGCCAAATGAAGACAGCAGAAGTGACTATGCCCATTCTGAGGCTGGGTTCAGGAAGCCTGTGGCCCAACAGGTCTAGGGACCCTGTGAACTGAGCTTAGCATGCTTTCTGGAATGAAATGGCATTACAGAGAAAGAAGCTCCAGGCATCCCAGCAGAGGGGATCCTAGATCAGATAACTCTAGCCTCCCTTTGTCTATAAACAGCAGGGCCAAATAGCTCAGAGCAAACAGGCAACCAAGCCATCACATCACTTTAAGTTGTTCAGTTTTGAGGTTGCATGTGATTCATAAAAATGCCTACACAGTATTGTTACATTATGTAATATATTAAATTGCAATACCTTGTTCAAGAAAATATGGATTTTTTCTTGATCTATGGGTATCTCTAGGAAAATAATATTTATTATAAGAGAAAGGACCTGTTACTTTAGCATAGACTATAATGTATCATTTGAAGGTGGGTCTTCAAATATTAAAATATATGGCAATCAATTATTTTATAAATTCAAACTCTTTATGTTTGTACTTGCAATGCCAACCAAGCATGCAGTATGTTAAATATGACCGATTAAGGCCATTCATTTAACATAATCTCACATACTTCTTAGTATTGCCATTATGTAAGATACAGAGATCCATGGCCAAGCCCCATGTGGAACTCTAGGAGTCCAATCGGCAAGGGAGAGGAAGGATTATATGAGCAAGAGATATTGAGACCATGACTGGAAAAAGCACAGGAACAAATAGCCAAACTAGTGGAAACACATGAACTATGAACTAATAGCTGAGGAGGACCCATGGAACTGGATCAGGACCTCTGGATAAGTGAGACAGTTGATTAGCAGAAACTATTTAGGAGGCTCCCAGGCACTGGGACCTGGTCCTGTCCTTAGTGCATGAGCTGGCTTTCTGGAACCTAGGGCCTATGTTGAGACATTTTGCTCAGTCTTGGTGTAAGGAGGGGGGGACTGGACCTGCCTCAACTGAATCTACCAGGCTGGGCTGACTCCCCAGGGGAGACCTTGCCTTGGAGGAGGTGGGAATGGGAGGAGGATGGGGGGGAGGGGAAGGCTGGGGTGGGAGGAGAGGGAGGACAGGGGACTCTGTGGCTGATATGTAAAATTAAATTAATTATAAAATTAAAATAGATAAAAAAGAAATATCATTTGAAAATAATTATGTAGGTGCTAAAGCAACAACTCAGTGCTTAAGAGTACCTTCTGTTCTTCAGAGGATTGACCACTCAGTTATCTACAATTCCAGTTATAGGGGACCAGTACTCTCTCTTACCTCTGAAGGTACCAGGCATGCACATAGTGCACATATATATGCACAGACAAAACAATCATACACATAAAGTAATAATAAACAAATCCTTAAAAAGTAAATAAAAATGATTGTATAACATAACACATTTTTTCATATTTTGTCAGTTTGTTGAAAATATGATCTCAGGTAGGTGCAAGGCCTTTTTAGGAAAAATAACAACAGAGAAAGACCAAGAGATGAGCAATTGTGCCACAATATATCCTTAGAGAGGTCACTTCATCTCCTTGTATCACATTTTACTTTTACACAAAAGGAGTGTGGTATTGATAATCTTAGCACAGACATTGCATAAGCTACAATGGAAGGAGCCTGTGTTTTCTAGGTCCCCTCCTCAGTTTTCTGGACTCTGGTGTCAAGAACGTAAGTCTTTACCTTTTCCACCTATCAATAATCTATACAGGAAAAAAACATGAAGGCACCAGTGAGAACTCTCAAGTTAAATATTAAGGTCTTAGTTGGCTTGAGTCACTCACTGCTTAATGTCACTACAGACTCTACCAAATGAAGAGCACGGGATGGAGGAGCAGCTGGTCTTCTTCCTTGTGTGGTGGGGGAGTGGATGCTGACAGCCACTCCTTCCTCGATGACTGCCACCATAGAGTCAACTCTAGCCATGAAGACTTCATTCCCATGCTAGGGGATATTTCCTCTAGTGTATTTTCATGTCAGCAGCAGTCGTATTGCTGGTGTTTTTAATAAGCTGTATTTAATGTCACATTTGGGTATGTGCTTAGAGGGACTAACATGCTTGTTTCCACTTAAATAGTCCAGACGTACATAAAAAGGAAAAAAAAAATTAAGTCTTCAGTGCACATAACCAAAAGCAAAGCTTGATATTCATTTTTTTTTTCTGTTGTCAAAGATGTTTTTCTGGCTAAGGGGACCTGATCTTCACCTTTAGCATGACAGTTCAACAAGACCAACTTGGGAATAACACAGGTCTACTGCAGCAATGTATGGAGATGTCAGTGGGGGAAAAGAGCCCACAGAGGACTTTAAAGACAACAGTGGGAAGAATTACCAACACCAAGAAAGCAGTCTAGCATAGAGTGCAGAGTCAGATGGGTAAAAGTAGAAATTTTGTTATACCCCAGTCAAGGTATTTAATAATTTTTCTCTTCTTCCCATATGTGAAATGAATATGAGAATATTCTCACACAAGAAATTATAAAAATAAATGGCATAGAGCAAATATACCAAATAAAAGAACCCTAAATCAAAGAGGCTTAAGATATTGTACAACAATAACATCAGAGATCTGCGGCTTCAGAGTTAAGTCAACTAGCAGTACAAGGTCAGGGCTGGGAATCTGTTTTTCTGGGATTTCTTTGGCTTTCTTTTCATCATCACAGCAACCACAGCAACAAGCAAACATCACAGTCAACAGTTGTGTCAGCTGTCCATTCTCTATGTGTAGCAGGTGCTGGGAATGTCAGTGTTTGGCATTTTTAGACTCTTATTATCCACAGGGCTCCCCATCAAAGAGGGAGTCAGGAAGAAAGGTATAAGCAGACATCTAATATTTTTTGACGCACTTAATGAGTAGTTAGAACAGATGCTAACAAATAAGAAATGTTAGTATCTTGATGAAACATTTAAACATTAAACTATTAATTCCTTTTTTAAAAATAATCTGCCAACACCTGCTCCGTATCTGTCACAGATCCTAGGCAGTCTCCACTCATCAGAAAAAGTTCCTGTCTCCTGTGTGGGAATCACTGTTCCTTCAGTTTTGTGTTGTTTTGGAGAAAGGTAGTTCTTCCTTTTGACCAATGAATAACAATGGACCAAGTGGTTCCTTCAAATTTCCTGCTACAACTAGAGAGTGCCATGAATGTTAGACAGGATCAATTTTTTTAAAGCTTGGGTTCAGTGCTTGAACTTTGAGTAAGTGGTGTATGGACTGGTGCTACACAAGCAGTGTGGTGCAGGCCACGATGGAAGTATGAACTCTATTGAGATGGGGTAATGATGTGTGGTGATATTTTATTGTACTCCAATAAAACTTGCCTGAAGATCAGAGGACAGAGCCAGCCACAGAGTTAGACATAGAGGTCAGGTCATGGTAGCACATTTAATCCTAGCTTTAATCCAGCACTCAGGAAGCAAAGATCCATATGGATCCTTGTGAGTTCAAGGCCACACTGGGCTACATGAGACTGATCCAGTCTAGGAAAGAATCAGAGCCAGGCAGTGGTGGCACACATCTTTATCCCCAGTATTTGGGAAGCACAAACACCATTAATCTCAGTACTAGGAAGGTTGAGATAGGAAGTGAAATGCCTTGGCTGAGAAAGGCATAAGATGTGAGGAGACAGGAACTAGAGAGATTTCAGCTGAGGACCCAGAGGCATTTGGTCTTAGAATTAGTGCAGACAGGATCGGCTGAAGAGTTGGTGAGAAGTGGCTGTGGCTTGTCTCCTCTGATCTTTCAGTGTTTATCCCAATATCTGGCTCTGGGTTTTTATTATAAGACCATTTAGGATTCATGCAACATTGATGTGAGCCTGGTCTCTGACCCCTCCTTGTTCAGAGTTTACTATCTCCTGAAATGTTATCCTTTACTTATGGGCTATCCATTGCTAATGACTGAACTGGTATAGGAACACAGTGAGGATGGCCCTTTGCTTCAATTGGAAGCAAATTCTTTTAAGTTCCTGAGCGTGCCCTGGAATCCACTTGATATTAGATATCACATGGAATTGTCAATAAGAGCAATCTCTCAAAGTGCCATTTGCACAAGATTCCCCATTCCAGTCTCTAATTCTAGGGTTCTGTGACACAAAGTGTCACTACAGTACCTTTGGCATGTGTCTATTTGCAAAGCCAAATACTCAAGAATCCCAGCAATTTGCCTTTACTATTCTCAAATTTTGCAGACAGGTTCTTTTAGCTTAATAGAATCAATGATAGTTTCTATTTTTTCTAGTAAGCATTGAAAATGATGAAATAATTTCAGCTACATTTGTAATTGGGACATGATTCTAAAAGTTTCAAGAAGCAACAGATCCTGGAAAATTGAATATGTGAGAACATATCCTTTTAAAAAACATTTATAAAAACTTTATTCTAGTTCATTTGTATTATTAAAATTAACAAACCACTATGGTGTTTAATATTTATATTTATTAAATTACATTTCTATAGGTAGAGCTGTTTTCTACTCTCCAGAATGTTTTACATGTGATTATCTGAAGTCTGATAGACTAGATAAATAAATATCTCAAGTACTACTCAATAATATGACCCAAACCCATAAATGTGAGAATTTATTGTCTATTTAATTTCAGTCTATTTTAATTTACAAATGACCATTGTATATCTAAAACTTACTTGCACAACTATGCTTTAGTGTAGGAACTATAAAATATGTGATAAACCACATTTAAAATTTATTTCATTTCTAACTAGTGCACACACAGAGACATGAATGCAGGTGACTGCTAAGGCTAGAAAAAGTCAGATCCCCTGGAGCTGGAGTTACAAATGGTTGTGAGACACCTGACATGGGTGCTGGGAGCAGAACCAGGTCCTTTAGAAGAGCAATACCTCTCTTAATATCTGAGCCATTTAGGTCCCATAAATAAAATTTACATAAAATAAATGAGGTTCTGGGAATCAGTGCCAGGGATGATGAAACTTGAGATCATCATGTTAAATGAAAACAACTTGTCTTAGAATTACAAGTATTTTGTGTTTCCTTTCATATATGGGATAAGGATAGAGGGTATTTCAGTAAAATGGAGACTATCAAGAATGTAGAAGGGGAAAAATAATAGAGGTGAATACTTCACACAATAAGTCATAAAGACACAAAAATTAGGGGTTGGGGATTTAGCTCAGTGGCAGAGCGCTTGTCTAGCAAGCACAAAGGCCCTGGGTTCGGTCCTCAGCTCCAGAAAAAAAAAAAGAATGTAGAAGGGGAAAAATAATAGAGGTGAATGTAATCAAGTGCATTACTTCACACAATTATTTATAAAGACATGAAAATTAAAAAAAAAAAACTAGAAGAGAAGATACTTTGCCAGTTGATAAAAATAACTCATATTAGTCATTCACT
This sequence comes from Onychomys torridus, assembly GCF_903995425.1. NCBI lineage: Eukaryota > Metazoa > Chordata > Mammalia > Rodentia > Cricetidae > Onychomys > Onychomys torridus. Next base: position 110,835,962 of record NC_050446.1, read on the forward strand.
AGCTGAAGAACATTTAGATTTGTCAATCTTGTTTATCTTCTCAAAAAAAAAAAAACTCTGAGAATTGTTGATTCTTTGTATTTTTGTTTTGTTTTTATAGATGCAGAAAATGTCTTCGGTAAGATCCAATATACCTCCATGATAAACATCCTAGAAAGTAGGACTAGATAAAACAAACTTCACATAATAAAGGCTATATATAACAATTCCACAGTAAACATTATCCTAATTGAAGAAAAACTCAAAGCAATCCTTTTTAAAATCAGGAATGAGACAGGGCTGTCTACTATCCCCCTTTCTTTTCAATGGCATACTTGAAGTACCAACTAGAATAATTAAACAAGAGAAGAAATACAAATAGAGAAGGAAGAAGTTAAGTTGTCCCTATTTCTAAATGATATGACATTATTCAAGGGAGATCCAAATCCACAAGAAAATTTCTAGAAATGATCAGATCCAAATCCACAAGAAAATTTCCAGAAATGATCAACAATTTCAGCAAAATAAAAGTATATAAAATCAACTTACAAAAATCAGTATTTTTTCCATATACCAACAGCAAAGAAACTGAAAAAGGTACTGGGAAAACACTCCTATTCACAATATCACCAAAAAAAAATCTAGTAATATCTCCCCAGGTTGGAAAAGACTCGTACAATTAAAAAGTAGATTGAAAAAGACACTTAGAGATGAAGAGCCCCCTGCAGCTCATGAATTGGCAGAATTCATCTTACGAAAATAGCTATCTTACAGAAAGCATTTTAAAGATTCAGTGCAATCCCAATCAAAATCCGTATCTTAAACTGACATTATCTGATGTGTTAGCAAAGATATTCAAAAATAAATGCTATAATTGAATTACAGTGATAGTATCATGATTCCAACAGCCAAATGAAATATGCACACCTATTAAAGGTGGTTATTATGCAATATAACATGCTATGTATTTTACTCACCCAGTTAAAACCTACCGGAAGGATCTTCCTGGCATAATATATAACTCCAAGTAATATCGTACATATAAATGCAGTGGCGTAAAATTACTGCAAGTGTCATTGCTTTACATTAATATTGTTTTTAGTTCTCAATCTCAAAAGTCAATTTTACTTTGAAAATGCCAAGCTCTTCAACTATTAAATGCTTTCACATGTTGCCCAATGAATAGACATCTCAATTAATAGAAAGATCACAGCCCTGTTCATATTAGCAACTAAAATAAATACTTCATGCAGTCCAGCTGGAGAAATGGAAAACAGTCTTTGACCTGCTCTTCTGGCCACAGCTGTTCAAATGTCCTTAAAGTTTACACCTAAAAAATGCTGCAAACAATGGTTCAGCCATGCATCCAACAGCCTGTGGGGACCAAGTATGAACTGTCCATACATAAGGTACCAACAGATGCAAAACAGGCAGTGAACACAACTCTGCTGATCAGATGTAGAGCAACTCATTTTACAGTGCAGGGAAGCTTTCTTTCTAGAAAAAAAAAATATCTAGAATGAAAATTAGTTCAAAGAAAGGAATTTAAAATCAAAATCAAACTTCTCCAAAATTAACAGAATCTGAGGTAAAAATTAAGAAATTCTCTTTAAAATGCTTTCTAAGATTTATTTTATTTTTAATTATGTACTTATGAGTGCATCTGTGGGTATGTTCACATGTGAGTGCAGGTGACACAGAGTCCAAAAGAGGGTGTTGAATCCCTGGAGCTGGAGCTACAGACTGTTGTGAACCAAACTTGGGTCCTATGGAAGAACAGTATTTGCTCTTAATTGATGAACCACCTTTCAACCCGGAAATCCTCTTTAAAAGCCGACAATCATTACCCAACTCCTATTTTCACATGTGGCATTTGGGTAAGTAAAGCCTAGTGGCTTACTGCTAAACATGCTTGGCCAGACTTGTTCATCCTGGCATTTTAATATTTATATGGCATTGGTGTTTATTTCCTGCCCCACGTCCCGAAATGTACCAGCCATTCTTACTGAAATATACAGTCTAGAAAGACAGGCCTGTGTCTTCCCTGAGGTATCCTGGACGTATGACTATGCTAGACCCATAGACACTATCTAACAAAACTTTGGTTTCTGACGGCAGAAGTAAAGAATATAAATGAAGGCCTGCTCTCCACTAATAAAACTCTCAGCGCAAAATATAGAAACAGTAGGGATGAATTTGCAAGGCAATCAAAACGTTAATTTCCTACACATACATAGTGAACATAATCATGTAAAGTAAGCTTCACATAGCATTTCTTAAGCTTTGTATCTCAAGAAATTAGAGCAGTTGGGCATAGTGGCTCATGCCTGTAGTCCCAGTACAGGGATAGCTGAGGTGTGAGTATTGATGTGAGTTAGGAGAAAGTCTGGGTTCTGTAGTGAGATTCTGTCTCAAACATCTACAATCAAAACTAAAGCCAAGGAGTTAGACTGATGGCTCAGAAGTTAGGATTATGTCCTGCTCTTGCAGAAGACCAGAGGCCAGTTCCCAGCACCAAGATCCTCGTTTATAATCATCTGAATTTCTAGGTTCAGGGATGGGTCCAATGCCTTCTTCTGACCTCCACTGGCATTAGACATGCACATGGTACACATACATGTGTAGTTGGAGAGCTTCTCTCCAGGTTCCACCAAGCCCCCATGGTCCCACAACCCACATATAAAATAATCATACAAACACTTATATTATTTAAACTGCTTGGCCATTAGCTCAGGCCTACCATTGTCTAGCTCTTACTCTTATATTTAGCCCATTTCTGTTAGTCTATACTTTGCCACATGGCTTGTGGCTTACCGGTATCCTTACATGTTGCTTCTCATGGCAGCGGCTGGCAGTGTCTCCTCCCAGCCTTCCTGTTCCCAGCCTTCTCCTCTTCCTTGTCCACCTACCCTATATCCTTCCTGCCTGGCTACAAGCCAGTCAGCACTTTATTTACACAGAGCGATATCCACAGCACTTCCCCTTTTCTTTTTTTTTTAAGGAAAGTTTTAACTTTTACATAGTACAATTACATATAACAAAACAATTATCAAGCAAGAATTAGAGTTACAATATTAAAGAAGATATCCTATCTATCTTATATTTGTGAGTCCAAGGTTTTACATCTAACTTACCTTTTATCATAATTGAGGAAATTATAACTATCTAGTCTTCAACCACATCAAAGACCTCAGAAGGATATAATATTACCTGAGAACCAGGAGAAGGATGCAAGTAACTTTTGGGAGTCTTGTAAGGTAGACAGAGACAGCTGGCAGCCTGGACAGTCACCTAATGTTCCTTTGTAAAGTTGGGGCATTTGTCTTCAGCCCACAGGGCTAGAGTCTCTTGGTCACTTTTTTTAGTGTCCTGTAGAATGTCTGGCAGTTTCCCCTGTGAAGCAGGAACCTGAAGGACCATTTTGTCAAGCAAAGTTTAGTGGTCACCTTTCTATGGGTCCTGTATGTCTAGTCGATCAAGCAGTTCAGGCAAGAACAGTTTCTTGCCCAAATGGCTATTTTTGCCAAGGTGAAGATAAGATATGAAGTGTCTTCAATGCCCATCCTCCTCTCTGAAGTAAATCAGTGCTGCCAGGAGCAGACATGTCTCACTATCCAGAAAGTCTAAACTTTAAAAGTATTTTAAATGCCATATTCTATAGGTCTTTGAAGTATTTGAAGATTACCTATCTATCTGAAATATCTCTATGTATATCTAGAAGACTTAACTAACATGGCTATGAGTATGATTATCATAGATGACTAATTATTAATCTATTTTTAATTATCCATTTCAATTTAAAATGAGCTATACAAACATAATACCTTAAATACGAGTAGAAATATACACACAGCATAACAAAATTAACTTTAAGTTTGTATCAATAGACTAAAATCTATACCAATGTAAAACATTTTAAATGAGTTGTTGCTCTTTAGAAGTAAGTTCCTTAATCTACCCTTTTATCCTGTTATATCTATATCATATCCCCTTTTCTTCTTTAGAAAGAGATTGCATTTATAATCAACCTGTTTTAAATAAAATAGTGATTTTTCTCTGTCCCATACCAGAGGGCTCTTCTGATTTGGGACATAAGAAGCTACTTAACCTTTTCTTTTAACAGGAGTGAGCCAATTCCATCTCCAAAGCCAGCTGGGAATTTGGGCGTAGTTTTTTTACTACTTCCTGCTGGAGGGGGGCGCTATATCTTATGGGGAGATAAAGAAAATTTTAGGATTACAGAGTAGTCTGTGAGGGTAAACTTCTGAGCCAGTTGCCTTGAAACCATTGTGGATGTCGGCTCATCTGAGCCATGGTGTCACTGGAGACCTTTCAGGTGGTCTTGGCTGATCTAACCTGATGTATCTTAATCTAGAACAAACCCATAGCCTCTGGCTTTCTGTGGAAACAAAAGCAGAGACTCTTTTCCAAAGAAACATGTCCTTATATCCAAATTTTGAAGTCAAGGTACCTTTAAAATTTACATATTTGTTTAACTCAACAGCTTTTACGATCAAATCTTTTTCTGTAATTAAAAATCCCAAAGACAACATAAACCAGATTTTGTGTGTAATATCCATCTTTGTAAGACTGAAGCGCCACTGTGGCTGCTGGCTCTGCCCACCTCAGCTTCCCAACATGGCAGTGGTACAGTTTACCACCAGCTCTGGGTCTGGAACCATGTGTACCATCAACTATCAGAAGCAGTTCTATCAAAGCAGTGCATAGCCCAGAAACTTTTTTTTAAACTAGCAAAGGCTAAATCTATATGCAGCAGAGAAAAGTGCCGCTTGTAGATGCCTCATTTCCGCCATACTGTAGGTCAGACACACATACCAGGAACCCGCCATAGTATCTCAAACCTGCAGGCTAGCTCAGTTGGTAGAGCATGAGACTCTTAATCTAGGGTCTTGGGTTCATGCCCCACATTGGGCGCCATTTGTAGTTGGAGAGCTTCTCTCCAGGTTCCACCAAGGCCCCTGCAGTCCCACAGCCCATGTATAAAATATCATACAGACACTTATATTATTTAAACTGCTTGGCCATTAGCTCAGGCCTACCATTGTCTAGCTCTTACTCTTATATTTAGCCCATTTCTGTTAGTCTATACTTTGCCACATGGCTTGTGGCTTACCGGTATCCTTACATGTTGCTTCTCATGGCAGTGGCTGGCAGTGTCTCCTCCCAGCCTTCCTGTTCCCCACCTTCTCCTCTTCCTTGTCCCGCCTACCCTATCCTTCCTGCCTGGCTACTAGCCAATCAGCACTTTATTTACATAGAGCGATATCCACAGCATACATGTACACAGGTAAAACACTCACATGTGTCTGTTGGGGGGGGGGGCAAAATAAATCTAAAACAAAAGAAAAAATCAGAAAAGTTCTGTCTTGTTGAAAAAGTAAATCATCAGGGAACTGGAGCAAATGGCTCCTGATAGATGAAGTGCTCTAGACCTAAAGTGGGGGAAACTTGTTTCATTGGTACATGCACTAATTTCCTTAGATCTTCAAGTCAGGTCAGTGTATGAAGGAGAAAATGTACCCCTAACCTGAAACATATTTCCAGAACCTATATTAAAAATGAAAACAAGGCATGTTTGCATTCCCAGGACAGAATGGGAGAGATAGGCAAATCAGTTGTTCTTGATGATAACTCACTTGAAAACTTGCTCTACATGTTGGTGAGACAGTCAGGTGGCAACGGCACTTCCTGAGTAATTCCAGCAAACCCAATTTCAACCCCCCCAAATCCACATGAAGATAGAAGGAGAAAACCAACTTTACATAATTATCCTCTGCCATCTACATGCATGATTGGCATGTGTACAAGAGCACACACACACACATACATACACACACACACACACACACACACACACACACACACACTATTCACACAGAACAAGAATTAAAATCCACATTCTTCCTGAACTCTGTTCTTCCTGTCTAACTTTACTCCTTTGGGGTACCACCAATAACTGCTCCCCCAGGAAACTGCACTTGTGTTAGCAGCTTCTAGTTATCAGCTGCCATAGAGCCCAAAGTAAGATAATGGGAATGAAAAAACACCTACTAACCATGGATTTTAACCTGTCAAGAAGTGTTGTTTCAGATCTTCATATACCTAATGACTTCTTAAAGCTGAAATACTGTGCCATTCCTATGATTTCCAGGCCTCCTGCTTTGTATTATCCAAGACAAGTTGAAAATAAAGTGTGAATATGAAAAGAAAATAGAAAATTTAAATATCAAATCTCCTATAGCACCCCCTCACCAGATATCTTACTGAATTAAATTCATCACAGTCTTTGAGAAAGTTTTACACTTCTTCCACATTTTAAAATTATTCTGAGCTTTTAAAAGAAACCTCAGAGATTCTGCAATTCAAGAAGGGCTTTGTTACCCTTCAACGTGGATGAGAAACTTCAGGTTGGGGTACATAATTTTCTCCTTCATACACTGACCTGACTTGAACATCTAAGGAAATTAGTGCATATACCAATGAAACAAGTTTCCCCCACTTGTGGTCTAGAGTACTTCATCCAGTCTCACTGACCTCCTTCCTGCTGCTCTACTTTTAACTCTCCACTAGAATTCTTTCCCATTTATTTCAAATACATTGATGATAATAATAGACTAAGTTCCTCAGATAAAATGTACCTAGTCCTTGATATCATAGTAATCCATCATTACAGGATTTTAGTACCAAAATAGTATGCCACCATTACAGTCCTTCAGACTTCAGTCCCATGTCAACAAAAATAACCTGGCATTGACTCTGGTAGAAAAAAAGTAAATATGATTTTTTTTTTTTTTTTTGCTCTTGGTGCATAAGTAACAGGATTCTCTGCAGGATAAGTTTCCTTCTAAAGTTATGCTGCCTGTGATGCTACTTCACAGTCTTTGTTAGATTGTAGTCTCTTTTATATTCTCTCACAGGAGCAACTGTATACAATAGCTTTCCAAGGGAAAAACCAAAACACCTGTGTGCCTGTGTGCTGTTCCCTTCTTGGGGCAAGGCTTAGCTGGAATTAGACTGTTGCTAAGTCCTTTATGTAAAATATGAGGAAGGGATGTTCTTTCTAAATCTGAGCATTGTGGTTAACGCCTCATGCTGTTAATAAAAACAACAAATCAACCATGGACAGCTCCCTGGGCTGGTCAGTGATGCCCAATGCATCAGGATCACACCTGACTGATTTTCCATGTACTGAACACCACAGACCTGCATCCCTCCCTACAAAGTCTGTTACAAAAATGGTTCCTCTTTCCTGCTGATGCATGCATGAACTGATTCCATTCTTACCCTTCCCAATCACATGAGGGTGTTGTGGGATGTCTTTCTGTAGTGTGAATATATGCTGTTCCCACTGGTTAGTTAATAAAGCTGCATTGGCCTATGGCAGAGCAGGATGGAGCCAGGCAGGAAAACCCAAGAGATAATGACAGGAGAGAAATGAGTGGAAGACACCCAACTGCCCTCCAAGGAGCAACATGTAAGGGGACACAGGTAAAGCCACAGAACACATGGTGATACATAGATAACAGAAATGGGTTAATTTAAGATAAAAGAGCTAGCTAGCAAGAAGCCTGTAGCAGAATTGTTAGAAGTTCTTATTAATAAAATAAACTCGAAGTCAAGTATTGGGGTGAATGCTGGAAGATCAGAGACACAAAACAAGCCACAGCTTCTCACCTCGCCAGTTCCTTAGCTGGTCTTGTTTCCTCAGACTGGAAGTCTCTGAGTCTTCATCCAAATGAATCTCAGCTGAACTGTGCTGCTCCAAAGCCTAAAAGCTTAACCAGCCAAATGCTTCTAGTTTCTGGTACTCATGCCTTATACATCTTTCCATCCTTCTCTTTCTGCCATCACTCCCTGGTATTAAAGGCTTGCTTTCTGGGATTAAAGGTGTGATTCACCAAGCCTTGCTGTTTCTATTGTGGCCTTGAGCTCAGAGATCTGCTTGGCTCTGCCTCCCAAGTGCTGGGATTAAAGGTGTGTGCTACCACTGCCTAACCTCTATGTTTAATATTGTGGCCGTCCTGTTCTCTGACCCCAGATAAGTTTATTGGTATGCACAATATTTTGGGGAACACAATACCACCACAGAAGCCTGCCATAGGCCATATAGTTGGTAATTGATACAAGCCTCTAAATGATTATTTTATAAGCAGCAATGGGACTGCATGTCTGGGTGGGACCAGAAAAACTTCTGCAACATGAGAGTGCCTGGAAGGGAATACCATGGTAAGATTAACCAACTATGATAGTGGCAGTCATCACTGTATACTTCTTATTACAGCTCCACTATAATAGCATCTTTTGGTAGCTTGAAACTGACCATGATATTTACATCTTGAAACCAGTGCTAAAATTCAGGACTTCCCTGTTCCTGGACAGTAGGTGATTAGATATTTACCAGCAGAGCCCTAAATGTAGGGAAAGGAAAATAGGCACACATCAAAATAACATGTTCCATGTTCCAACGCATCCATGAAGAAAAAGCGTTCTGTCATAAGAAGAATAAGGTATGCCTCTATCTCTCCCATAGATTCCTTGCTCCAGTAATTATCTGCTAATCCTTTTGCCCAAGTTCAGGTCTAAGGATATATAAAAGGCAGGCAAGGTTTTTGCATTACAGAACAAGTTGAGGGCTCTAGTTTACTTTCAAAAAAGGGACAAGTCCCTTGTGGCTTCAGTCACAACTCGGTCCCTTGAGGAATTACACACAAATGTAGTCTTTCCTTTGTTCCCGGAAGTCTTATTAAGAGGATAAACACTAAAGTTGAAAATAAATTTGGATATGAATGTGTTCACGGAGTACTGTGTCCTATAAGACCATAGGACAATACAGAGAAAATAACTAACTAACTAAATAAATAAATGGTGCTGGCGTTATGTGGGATTCTGTAGAATCTAGCTCTAACTTTATTTTCCTAGCTCTTTTCACTGCCAAAGATCTGATAATGGTACCACATTTTAAGGAAATTACTTTGGAGTACATTTAAATTTTAAGGACCTGTTTTTTAAAATACATCTCATAGATAGGTGTTCTTATGGTTGAATTTGGGAAATTTTTCTGGCAAGGTGAACAGCTATCATGATTGTCTTCTGAGACTGTTTAGTTATAAGTGATTGTTGCCTCACATTTATTTGAAAGCTGAAGTTGTTTATTTCATAGAATTAACCAAGTAATCTTAAGATAGGGATTCATGATTAGATGGGAGTCATGTATGGCTATCTTTCCTAGGCTTCTAGGTGAAGATGAGGCTGCTGTACTTTGCTTTGTGTTGTCCTGATGCTTACCCCATAATACCTTCAAAAATGTAAGGATAGATGATAGCCATTGTACAAATTCCAGAAAAGAGTTATCCTGAATATATACACAGGCATTCTGACAAGCCCACAAGCAGTACAATTAGAATGTTTTGTCAGCTGCAGCTGGGGAATGATTCCTTTTGGGAGAAAATAACATTGGCAGTGATGGTCTTGGTAAGAGAAATTCATAAGACACAGAGAAATTATTTAAAGCTATGTATATAAGGCTCCATTTGGGATATCCCATATCCTGAATCCATCATTCTCCTTTTAATATATACATATAAAATATTTAGACAAATACAGACTTTGAGATTCAGTACACTGATTCACATTGTAGTAAGCTGCTACTCTGCTGGCAGGTTGTCCCTGCCCTCCTTTAGCTTCAAATATTGGATGGTATAGAAGAAATGCATAATTATTTGTGTTCAGGTTCCTTTTGAAGTGCATTGTCTGTGCCCTCATTTTTTTCTGGGGCTTGTGTTGAAAAGTATTTAAATATTAATAATTAAGTCAAACATTGTAGATGCTGTTTTATTGAGTAGCTTGGGCAGCCAAGCTGTTAGAACTACATGACACATTGGAAAGGTGTCAAGGAACAGGATGAAAGAAAGAGGAGAGGGCGGAGCGTCTTAAAAGGTCATCCCCAAACTTTTAGATCTATGACAACATCTTAAAAGTTTATCAATGGCTTTTTCAAGCTGTTCAAAGGAGATCCAGTGTGGAGACTTGAATGATTAGTTTGATCAATAATCCATTCTTAGAACAATGAAAAGCCAACAGCTCTTTTTTAATTTTAGGCAAACTAGCCCTACAGATCTACTCTTTTCTCATTAAGATGGGAACTTTTATAAAGGCAAGATAAATGCCTATGGTCCTACAAACCCATCAATCTGCTTCTAACAAAATGGTTAGAAATGATGGAGCAGTTCTCAACATAGAATTTCAAGTTTAGATGGTTTAAGGAAAATGCACTTTCATCAGAGAACAGTTGCTTTGTGAAGTTCAGTTTATTCCACACTGAGACTTTTGTCAAAGAATTACAGGGACTGTTCTAGAAAGACAACTCAACCCTTTAGCCCCATAGATTATGCTATCTCCCTCCACAGCCCAGGCATATAAAGTATCACTTCTGACATTTCAGAATTATCCAAAGGTCCCCTTACTCCTGATTTTGGCTGCTATCATAGACCAGTGTAAACTGAAGGAATGATAATAAATGGGAGGGGTTTTTTTGCAGCAAAAATCTAAAAGCAAATAAACTCTACAGTATTGGTTTTTCGAGACAGGTTTTCTCTGTGTAGTTTTGCTCCTTTCCTGGAACTCACTTCGTAGACCAGGCTGGCCTTGAACTCACAGAGATCCACCTGGCTCTGCCTCCCGAGTGCTGGGATTACAGGCGTGCACCACCACTGCCCGGCACATAACCTATATATTAAAATCCTACAATCTGAGTCTAAGGATATGGCCCATTGAGTGATGTGTTTCCTGTATAAGTTTGTCACTAGAGTTTATATTTTACCATCCATGTAAAAATCTGGATGGGCATAGGAGTCTTCCTGAAACCCCAGCACAAGGAGACGTAGACACAGGATCCCCTGAGCAAGCTACCTAGCTTGACTAGCCAAATCAGTAAGTTCAGGGTCAAATAAGAGAATCTTTTCTCAGTTTATTAGGTAGAGAATAATCAAGAAAAACCCCCAATGTCAACCTCAGGATTTCACGTTCTTATGTACACACATGCACTCATGTATACACAGCCCCACATAGACAAACATGCATATATACAAACATACACCACAAAAATACACATGCAAACTAATAATATAAACATAAACTGGAAAATAGATATAAAAATAAAATTTCAATATCACTAATCATTGGAGAAATGCAAGTGACAAGGACAATAATGTCACATGCCTATAGTTCCAGTTGTCCAGGAGGCTGAGGTAGATAATTGTTTGAGCATGTGAATTCAAGGGCAGCCTGGAAATCATAACAGGATCTTCCCCCCACCCCAACACTGCAGGACAACGATTATGGTGAAATATTATGTTATGTGCTGACAAGGATGTAGATAAAGGAGCCTTTGGACAATGTTGGAGGAATGTAAATTGTGTCAGCTGTCCTAGGAAACAGTCTGGAGGCTCTTATAATTTTAAAAATACAACTACCATATGGTCCAACATTCTTGCCTCTAAGTATTTATCCAAAGAAATTTAAATCAAGAACTCAAAGCAATGTCTGTTCTCCCATATTCACCACAGCATTGTACATAGGAAACAACCTAAATGCCCATTGGTACTTGGGGGAATGTAGAAGATGCAATGTAGACTTATAGTGAGATGCTTTCCAGCTTTTGCCTAGTGAAATCATCCTGACAGAAAGAACATCAAGGGCTATATGATCTCACTGTAGAGTTCTTGAACTCATAGAAGCAGACAGTAGAACGTTAGTTTTCAGAGGCGGCAAGAGTGGAGATGGGAAGCATTAGGGTTTGAGTATGAAATTCCCCCTAGGGACTCATTAATTAAGTTGCTTCCCATATGGTGGTACTAAAGGGTTCTGGAAATTTATGTAGCAAGGTAGAACTAGAGAAAGAATGCCCTTGGTTATGCTATGTTTTTCCTGGTAGTGTGTCCTGTTGATTTCTCTGCCACCATGGTGTGAATAGTTATCCCCCTTCTGCCCCTATCAGCATGATGCTCTGCTCAAGTTCTTGGAACCAAGCAAACCATGGGCCAAAGCTTCTGAAATAAATCTCTTTTTTTCCCCTTGTGTTGTTTTGTTACAGTAACACAGAGCTAGTTAGTACAGGAGGAGATGGTTAAAAGAGATAAATAAGTCCTACGATGATGATGGTCTCTAGGCTACTATACCTAGCCAACCAAATTGTGTTGCATGCTTAGAATGTGCTGAGTGTATCCTATGCTAAGCATTCTTTCCTTATGCACATAACATAATAGATGTAGGACAGTGGGAATTCTGAAAGACAATGGATGTGACCAATTGATGGTAGTAACAGTTTTGGAAGACATAGGCTTATCCACATTGAGTTTCATAAATCTTATATGCAGCTTTTCTGGTCCAATTATACTTCAGAAAATTAATAAAAAAAATAACCTATGTTTACTCATATTAACATCCAAAATCAAAACAAAACACTAAACTAGTAAGCTGTTAAGTGCAAAAGGAAGATAAAACTCCTTCTTGAAGCTTAATTCTTACTTGATTACCAGGAAAATACAGAACTTTGACAAAAGATAATTTGACAAAGTTAATTCCAGTATGGCTGACAGTTCTCAAAAGCATTACAGAGGAATCTGAATTGTGAGAGTATAGGACAATTGGAATGAGCAATGTTTTTCTAACGTCTATGTTTCTGTCTCCTGAAGGCACACATTTTACCACAGTTGCTTCCTCTCTGTCTGACCCTCTGGTATTGTATGGTATGCAGGTTGATGTGGAGAGAGTGAGAGAGAGAGAGAGAGAGAGAGAGAGAGAGAGAGAGAGAGAGAGAGAGAGAGAGAAGAGAGAGAGAGAGAGAGAGAGAGAGAACATGCATATGTGGAGGTCAGAGGTCAATATCAGTTATTTTACTCAATCACTCTTCATCTTATTTTTCTAGATAGGGTCTCTCACTGAACCTTGAGATTGCTGATTTGGCTAGACTGGCTATCTGGCAATCCTCAGGGATTCACCTTGTTTCCACACAGGCCCACTGCTTGGGTTACAGGTGCGCCTGGCTTTTTAAAGGGGGCTCTGGTGATCATAATCAAGTTCTCACGCTGACACAGCAAGTACTTTGCTACTGAGCTATCTCTTAGCCCCTCTCACTCTCCCTGTGCATATGTTCTGTGTCTATTAGGACACATAATAACCCACATCCATAGGCACATATATACATAGATGCATATACTTCCTTCTGAATTCCTTCCATGATATAGATATACATGTCATAGATACATTTCACTAAGTACTGAGGATATTTCTCATGAGACAAAGCCATTCCCCCACATAACCACATGATATTGATGCCACTATTGTGTATATAGTTTATAATGAAGCTTTTGCTGCCTCTCAAAGTCCTTTACTTCTTTCCTCCAAGCTCAGATCCAGACTCACACACTACATCTCATCATTATAATTCCTGATTCCCTTTCATCCAGGCACCATGATGATGGGACATTGTCATTCTAAAAGTCCATAGCTCTGTTTTGTGTGGAGTGGACTTCAGCTTGGATTTGCCTAATCATTTTTTCTTGTTATATACATATTTAACACTTTGGCATGAGTAGTACATAGATGATGTTATATCTATTTATACATGTTTTCCCCATTGTTGCAGTATTGTTTGATTAGTTGGAAAAGGCAATGTCTTCCAAAGTCTTCCATTTTAATGTAGGAGATAATGTGAGTCACACTTTTAAGACCCTGGGAATACTTTCCTGTCTAAAATCTTTTAGCATCTATTGATGGCTCTTCCTGGATTACTATGGTGGTGTTGAAATAATCTGCATTCCTAAAATACTACAGGAGCTAGAGTGAGATTCCACTTTAAGAACCTGTTAGCAATCTGCAGGAAAAAATCGTGATTAGGAATGCCCTTGTTGTTGCTTAATAACACGTTTCCTCTATTTCCTATGTGATACATTGCCAGTGGATAGCTATATGGTTGGAGTAATCAGTTATTTTTCTAGAACAATCAGATGTATGCAAATGTGGAAAAATAACATATGGCTCTACGTAACTGTCTGTGGTGGAAGCACTTGCATTATATAAAATCTCCATATGTTTGCCCTTGGACCAGTTGTCATTGGAGCTGGGGTGACAAGGATCTGGTCCCAGCCAGTAATACAAGAATAGCACTGATAAATCACCACCATGAGGAACTTGTACAAGCCCTGCATGACCCTCAGCCTCTCCTTCCACTTTGTCAGGACTATAGATACTGAGAGTTGAAATCAAGAGCCACAACATGCACGCTGCCCAGGCTGCTGAGTCATTGTGGCACCAGCCACGCTAGAGGATGGTTTGATCTGCCAAGGACTTGGCATGAGTGAAATAAGCTCTTCTGAGATGCTGGGTTCTGCTGGGTTCTAAGGTTATTACCACAACCAGGTTTTTTTTTTTTTTCCATTTTTCGAGATAGGATTTCTCTGTGTAGCTTTGCACTTTTCCTGGAACTCACTTTAGAGACCTCGAACTCACAGAGATCTGCCTGGCTCTGCCTCCCGAGTGCTGGGATTAAAGGTGTGTGCCACCATCACCAGGCCACAACCAGTTTTTATCTTCATCAATGATCTGCATTTTCTAAGAACCATCTTTGGTTTAGTAATGATGAGTTATTAACTTTATTATGCTACCAAGTTATAAAGTGGCTGCAAATTGTTCAACATAACCCCCCATTTACACACACACACAAACACACACACACACACACACACACACACACACACACACACACACTCATTTCCTAGGCTGGCTGTCTTCAGTTTATGCTGGAGCTCAGGGTGCTAGGTACAGAGATGTTGTAAGCCAGCTAGTATAAGCCAGCTTATAACTGACCACCATGGAGTGTTTACTCCAAGGAAATTTTACATTCTATAGTGCAATCCTCTTGTCCCTCTGCACCATCTCTTGCTATCCACAGAGCTGGTTGGTAACACTAAACATTGGCTACCCAGCTATTGTCTGTCTCTAGTTTCTGTAGCTAACAGGAAATAAACATGTGACTCAAGAATGACAAATAGAAATTGAGAAGAAATTAGGAGCAAGAGCTAAAAAAGGCTTCTTCCTCTTAAAACTATGTGTTTCAAAATAAATATGTATATATAATCTGTAAAAAATAGACACTCAAATGTGTAGTATAGCACTATTCCACTGTTCTTGTACATCCACAGGAGAATGGACAGTAGAGTACTACACACCAAGAAAAATAATTTCAAAATAATATATTGTGGGTATCACTAATGCAATGAGTAAAAGAAATTGAAAGGGGACATATGGGAGACTTCTTGGGTACTATTTACATTCTGCCTTCTCATCAGGATGCTGGGAAAATTAATTTTGAACAAATATATCATGAATATATATTTAATATATGTGTTGCAGTTCTCTTAGAAATTTTAAAGGAATTGTTTTAATTTTTAAAGTGTGTGTGTGTGTGTGTGTGTGTGTGTGTGTGTGTGTGTGTGTACCATCTATGGGTGAGAGTTAACACCCTGTCATTAATACAAACAGAGGTGACAATCAACTGAGCCAGTGTTCCTATCTTGGAACCCACTCTGGTCCTTCTCTTTTGGAAGGAACACATATTATTGCCATTAAATTAAGAGTCATTAAAGTAGCCAGTGGTGGTAGTATACACCTTTAATCCCAGCACTTGGGAGGCAGAGGCAGGCAGATCTTGGTGAAAGTTCAAGGCCAGCCTGATTTACAAAGTGAGTTCCATGACAGCTCAAGCTGTTACACAGAGAACCACTGTCTCGAGAAACCAAAAGAGAAAAAAGTCATCAAAATGACTCTGACTGGAGAAAAAGGCATCCTTCACTGTAAAGAAAACCACTACTGTAAAGATAAAGTATTACAAAGGAGAGTGGCTGTAAGGGCAGATGATTTTCAACAAAGTCACCCTTATCATTTGGTTTATTAAATCAGATCTGCTAGGCACATTCACCTGTCTGTTTTCAAATACCACCTCTTCAGGAGCAGCTAGCTTCTCCATCCACACCTGCTTCCATCCCATCCAATTCCATCCCCTTTAGTACACCTAAGTATCTGAAATTGCACTTGTCTCTATCTGTTGCCCTCTCAGAACACTGGATTTTCCATCTCATGGTGGGTGGACTCCATAGTGTCTGAAACTATTTGTGGCAGACTGGAATCCGTGTAGTTTTAAAGTAGAGGGGGAAAGTATGTACATTAGCAGACAATGTTGGTGTTCCATGAGCTGCCTGCTTTGTTGTTTCTGATCTTCTTCTCTGGTCCTTCCATCACCCTGTTCCTTGCCTTTCCTTCTTGTTAATGTACTCAGACCACAAAGGTTTATCCTATTGGAAGGCTCCCTTTTCTTACTTATATTTGAGATTCAAGGGGATACCCCTCATCCAGTTATGTCCTCAAAGTTACCTACAGTTCTCAGTTTTACTTTCTAATTGCACTGTCTGTTTCTATAAAAAGGATTTTTAAGGGATCAGAAACTATGCCCCCCCTTTACAGCTAGTATATATTCAATCTCCCCCTGCAGCCATAATGTATGAATAATTTCAAATTAATACATTGGGAAACATGCCATTTATACAATGAGACTAAAGACTTAGGAGATTTGAATGTCTGACTGAACGCTAGTACAGTGTAGCACATCCACTTTAATTAATATCATCAGGGAAGTGACAACATAGATGTATGGGGGGCACAGCTATGAGAAGCACTGATGAGTCAATGCTGAAGCAGGACATATTTCCAAGTATGGAGACGGAGCTGTCTTTTATCTTAATCAGTACCATGAGTTATCTGTAGTCTGTCTGTGAAAGAAAACATGCCATGGAAGTAGACGGTAGGATTTTAACAGCTCCTCTCCATCCCTGCCAGTCTGAATAAGCACACAGGTGTCCCTGTGACATGTTCACCCCTTTAGCCATCACAACTAAAAATACTTCTCTGCAAAACTGCCACAGGGTGAAGACTTCGAGTTTAACATAACGTATCAGCTCTGGCTGTAGCTCTCTCCCTCTTTTTTTTTTTTTTCAATGATGCTTTGAACTCTTCCCCTTCAAAATTGAAACTGACAATTGTGAACTAAAGAGATTTAAAAGAACAAATGGTCCCCAAGCTTTCCTTCAAGCCCAGTTACACAGGCTTAATGTACCTTTAGCTCAGCTGTGGGCTAGCAAGCACATCTAAGGTATAGAGTAAATTGAAATGCTTCAGCAAAGATGATAGAATAGAATGGCTTCACCTGTCCTCCAAACATTTGACCACTTTTTCTTCATGTCCTAATTTGCTTTAAACCAGCAGCCAGGCATTTCTCGTCTGATCTGGCCACAGGCACTGAGATGAAATACAGAGGGAGGAGCTATTACAAACTAGATGGGGGAAAAGTAATCATTCAGTAGCTAGTGAGAGAATATAGCACCAGGACATTGTGGGCTGATGTGACTCTGAGTTTTTTTTTCTGCATGGTAGGAGGAAACTAGATGGTAGCTAGAGAGGGCTAAAGTTATGAAGAGAATTTCTTTGTTAGGAAAATTAAGAGTGTGTGGTAAAACTGGTGGTGCAAGAAAGAGAGAAGCATAGAGTGATGTCTTTGCAGAGGGTGGGCAGGATGACAATGAACACCATAAGATGGTTTGGAGTCACAAGGAGTAGAGATGGCACATTATGAGTAAAGGAATGAAAGCAGAGAACAGGGGTTCAGATGTGAGGATGGTCACATGGCTGTACCCCTTTCTGGTAGCTCCATTTTTCTTAGTGAAACAAAAAGCAAGAGCTTTTACTGGGAGTAGGAATGGGAGCAAAGAGAAGGTGTACAGTGATTAATTAAAGATCAGCAGAGTGAGTGGACTGGACGTGGGAAACACAATCAGCTATGCAGCAGCTGTAAGGGCTGGGAGTGGCTTGTGGCTCTGAATGTAAAGCATTTCTACATCTGCCTGTAACTGGGGAAGTGTAGACACAATGTGGGTGAAGGATTGAGCAAAACCAAGATTAGAGTTTTGCCAAGTGAATGCAAGGATGAAGAGAGAAAATACGTGGAAAAGAGAACCAACAATAATGGAGACAAGAATCTAAGTTGAAAGCAGTCAAGAAAGGTGTGATAGATAATAAAAGGTATTAAGATCCACAGACATCTGCTCAGAGAGGTTTGGAAAACTGTAAAAGTTAAGTACTCACAGAGCTAAAAATAAGGGTTTACACAAGAAATGATTCTTATCTCTACACAGGGCCTTGTGTATATAGATAGTGGTCAAGGATAAGTGCACAGCAGAGATGGTTGTCCCATTGTTATAGCTGTCATGGAAACAGTGAACACACACCAGAGATGAAGGTAGCTTGTCTAATAAGGCAAAGATAAGAAAAAACAGCTCCATAGTAGAGTTCTTACATGATGTGCCCACAGTTCTAGATTCAATTTCAGCAGTGCAAAAAAAAAAAAAAAACATGAAAAAAAGAAAAGGATTATATAAAGGCATAGAGCCAGGCATGGTGGTATATATCTTTAATTCCAACAAGTGGGAGGAAGAGACATGCAGACCTCTGTGAGTTCAAAGCTAGCTTAATATACATAGTGAGTTCCAGGCCAGCTAGAAATATGTAGTGAGACCCCACCCCCTTCTTTAGAGACACAGAGCCCTTGGGAAAAAACTACCCAAAGGGAGATTTCTCATGGACATCATTACAACAACAGGATGTAGGAAAGATGTAAATAGTTCAAGACTGTTATCGCTAGAAAGTTCTAGAATTTTTCTAGCCAACCTCATTTTATAGATGACTAGCTGAGGCTCAAAAGGATGGAAGGATTTGCTTAGCATCCACAGATATAATACAGAACTTCAGTTGATTTTTAATGGGGAATGTTTTCCTCTTTATGATGGTTGAGTTACATGGAATTGACATTGCAAAGGTATAAAAATGGTCCAATGTTGCCAATTTTGTGTAGCTCAATTTATGTACTCCAGTTTTCTTTCTTTTATAGTAATGTGCCAAGGAATAACAGACATCAAGGATTTTTAAAAATAAACTATTGCCTACATATTACTCATTAAATTTCTAAATTTGTTTTCTAGGAAATGTGTGCAGGGAGCTAGGTTGAGTAACAACAAAGAATCTACTGAAACTGGATTCATCTCTAATGAGTAGATGATAAAGAATCCAAAGGAACAGGTAAGTGAGAGCAGCTGTCACAGTGTGGGACAGGATTACTGCCAACCCTCAAGGTAAGGTGACCTGGGAAGGGCATAAGTGGATTACAATTATAAACACAATGCTTAAGGATAAGGAATTATACTACTTAGGGAAGCAAGAGAATGGTCAGCAAGGTGTATAAAAACAAACCAAAACAAAACCCAGTCACACAGATGCCTTTGTTTAAGTCTCTACCCCTTTCCCACTGGAGAATTTGCCTACCTTCTTTATGTTGTATGCTATTGGATCACAATAATACTTGCAGGGAAGCACAGGCCACTATCTCTGAATAGCTTCAGATCTCTTGTGAATATAACTTGACTTCTTGTAGGATATGATAAAAAAGAAAGGCTGTCCTCAACAAAGGACACATACATGGACTTTCTACAGGTTGTGTTTCTTTCATACATTGATACATCAGCGCCATTGCCTTCTGTACAACATTGTTTGTATCTTGTGGGCATAGTTAATATGAGCCCATGTTTGAGAAATGATAAGGGAAATGCTTCCAGGGACATGAATATCCCTTGGCTGTGCCCTAGAGACTTTTCTCACATGGTCTAATTGTTAGGGAGCCTGACAGCAGGGCAGGCTAGAGGCACTAGAGTTAAGATCACAGAAGCAGCCTTTAACCAAAGAGGAGCAGTTGAAAATATCCCTATTTTCTCACTTCACAGTGGGTAAACTGAGGGATAATCTGCATGGGAAAAGGGATGGTTATTTTATTTTTGATATTGGAATTTATTTACAAAAATATTTCTCCCTTTCCAAAGTTCCTTCTTCCAAACCCTCCCATATACCCTTCTCACTCTCCTTCAAACTTATGGCTTTCTTTGTCACTACTTGTTACTTGTATATATTCCCAAATATAACTTGTTGAGTTCATATAGTGTTACCTGTATAATATCACCTCAACTTTTCTTTGCAACAGAGACCACTACAGAAAACCACAACCAATCAAAATGCAGAGATGTGAAGGCCAGTCCCAGTGGATACATCTGCATTATACTTCTGTACCTAAGTGTCAGGGAACATTGAGGAAGATGGGCTGCTTTTGAGGAAGCTCAAGATAAGAAAGTCAGTATGCTGAAAATCCAAGTTCCTTACCCTTCAGAATCAAACCAGAGCCACAAGGATTATAAGGGAGAGAAAGTGGCCCATCCAGATCTATGCAGAAGCTGAGCCCATGTGAATGCACCACATTCTCTGCCACCAAAAGATGTGGCTAGTCCCTATGGGCCCTCTAAGTTCTATTGTGCATAAGTGTTGACTGTGCATGTGAGTCAGTCAATGACATCTTAATGTCATCACCCACTGGTCTATAGGTCACTATTTTATAATTACATTTGAAAGTGAAAAAGAGAATCTCAAAGTCAACTGCATATTAGATTGACCTGGATGGGTCAACGAAAAGTGTCAGAGAAAGAAAAGAAAGAACATAAAAGCATATGAAAACAGAGAGCACAGTGGTAAAAGAGCCAAGAGAGAGGGTACCAGGAGAGATGGTAATAGAAGAGACTGCAGAGTTGGAGCCCTCAGTTACATGTGACTATTGTCTAATTGTCACAGTAGCACTGCAAGTTTCAAGTCCCACAATGCAGCTGAGGAAATCAGGAATTAGGTTAAGTCTAAGGTGAGCATTAATAAGGAGCAGGATGTGCATCAAGCAGTGTGAGTGCAAAATGAACACTTTGTCAGAAGCCTGTTCTTTTGCTGTTTCTGCATAGTACACAAACAACCAGGGAAAGCTGTGCTTCAGTTACAATTGGCTTCTAAGACATTTCCATTTGGAAGTTTGTCTTCTTGGCACAAAATGTCCTATTGGGCAAAGAACTGCCCTTGCCTCAACTGCTGACTGTACAAATGCTGTCCTTTCTGGACAAGCGGGACACAAGGAAAGCAACCACTATACTTTGCCAAGACAGGGTAAGATGGTCTTTCAGAATTCCTGCTTCTGAAAATGGTCTGTCAGATACTCTAGGCCTGTAGCCAATTTGAATGCACCAATGATGCTGAGAAACATTAGGTGACTGTCCAGGCTGCCAGCTGTCTCTGTCTATTCTTGCAAGACTCCCGAAAGTTGCTTGCATCCTTTTCCCATTTCTCAGGTATTATTATATCCCTTCTCAGGTCTTTGATGAGGTTGAAGACTAGCAGTTATAGTTACAACTTAGTATATATACATATATATTATATTAGATAGAATATATTAAGTATTGGACTCAGGTTCTTTAGGATAGGACACCTTCTGGAATGATCTTTGTAACATGCCACCTACTCACGCTCTAGACTTTCCTGGATTTTAGTAGGTGTTTTTTGCTTGATATTGTTTGCATTGACTGTAATTCCAACTTATCTAGGTCATTATCTCTCATTACTCCTGGACAATATTTGATAACCATTTCTTTGTATATAGTCTTGTATTAGGTTAGAACCTTCTTATTTAGACAAAAGGGGGAGATGTAGTGGGTAGCCATCCCAGCATTGGCCTGGAAGTTCCAACCCCCATTGAGGCTTCGGTAATGGTCACACCCACAAGGCAGGGTGGAGGGAGGAAGCGGAAGACCCAGGACAGAGAGGAGGTCTCTCTCTTGGTTCTGGGACCCTGGATGCTGGAGGTAGACCGAGCAGAGTTCTCCAGAGAACACCGCCAGACTGCGCCATACCTTTGCCAGACCCTACAACCTATCCCTTCATTTGTAAGTTACCCCACAAAATAAACCTCCCTTTTAACTACGTGGAGTGGCCTTAATAATTTCACCAATATACAAAACCAGCATGAAGAAGTTATGGAAGATATACACACACACATAAAGCAGGAGTGACTGTCAGATCTGCTCACTCCCAGATGCTGAGGCTGAAGCAAGGCTATGAAGATGCCAATGGCAGTGCTGAGCAGGCTGAAGACCTGGCATGGAGGAGAGCTAGTTCTTCACTGGAACATCTCATCTGGTGGAAACTCTGCACTAGAAGAGATGGGGGAGAAGGAGAAGCAAAGGGGTCTGTATATTTCTCCTGGAAAGCTAAATGGTAAAAGCTGTGATCAGAGAAAATGAGAATATGTATGTGAATGTCAATGAGGCAATCTGAGCCGTCACCTCCCACCACTAGCTTACCTAAATGTGATCTCGTAGATGATGTAGACTAACTGGACAGCTCATGAAGCAGTCCTGGGATTGCACAAGGATTCATCTGTTCCGATACCCAGCAGTGTTACTCAGAGGCAAGAAAAGATGCAAGATGGTTCATTTGGACTTCATTTATATAGTCAAAAAATGTATACTGGTTAATTTTTTGTTCATTCTTTTTTATTGTGGGAGCCCACAAAGATTCCAACTTGTGGTTTGACTCAAGGTCAGAGAGTTAGAATTTATGTTTCTCTCCAAGGCTGCATAATAGGGTGCAAAGGCATGGTTACCAGGTGACTTATACTTCAAGGCACAAGATGCTTTGCCGTGGTGGGGGTGTGGCTACCAGGTTTTTTGAAGGGTCTACACTTGGTTGTATGTTGTGCTTTGATCTTGAAAGGGGGAGGTCTTTTGCCTCTCTCCTTGCTAGTATATAAAAAATCCATTAGAAATAAACTTGTGGCTGTTGGGTATTGACCCAGGGCCCTCCCGAAGCTATCCTGCGACTCTGTCTTTTTCTAAGTCTGTATTTCTATCTATCATTTCTCAGTTCCTCACTCCCCTCTTCAAGGGACCCTTCGATAGGTTGGGGTTAAACCCCAACATTGAACTCTGACATTTTTTTTTATTTTTATTAAATTTTACAGTTAGAATATCAATTAATTGTGTTTTATTGTGGTGTTTCATGCATTTGTGTCATTATGCTTTGTTTTACTTCATCCTCTCTCATCCTCATCCCCCATATGGTGCCTTTTGCTTCTGACTGGCTCACTGTCTTGCACCAGGGTTTCCCTTCTGCTTTCATGTCACATATCGTTACTCTTCCCTTTCCTCCTTCCTCTGAAAATCTCTTCGTTCTCTCTAATGACCCTTTCTTCGCTAGTTCCATATCACACATATGCCCACTCGTATGGGCACACACAAACATACATGTATACACATGCGCACACACAAACATACACCTTTGGGTCAAGACTCAAGCCTAAGCACCTTTCTTCATGTTTTTTATACACTGTATGTACATTATCTGAAGGTAATTTTACATGACAGTTTCAGTGTGCCTGCATCTTGACTATGACCTGATGGCTGTGTTTTCAACTTGTAATGTCATATTGTCAGTAAAGAGTTTTGGATTTTGAAGCATTATGAGTTTCAGGTTTTCACAATAGGGATGCTCAACCATATAATCTGTACAATCACACCCTGATGTACTACTATCTAACAAAAGAGGAAAGCTTTTGCTGATATCTAACAATGAATCTCTGTCATATGCCAAAAAATACAGCAGTACTTATTCTCCATAATAGAATAAATTAATAATGGCAGAAGCCAGATCTGTGGTTGCTTTGTGGGTGATAATGCATGATTAAAAGATACGATAAGGGATGTTTTAGGGTGACATAAATCTTATGTCTTTATTGGAGTATGGTTATACATACATACATACATACATACATACATACATACATACATACATACATACTCCCTTTCTATTGTGAAGTGTAAAATACACATACAGATGGACCTCCAATAGACATGCATAATTAAGTGAATAATTTTTAGTGAATTCTTCGGTAGCCACCATTTACATTGATTCGGGGAGTATTAGAATCCCCTCTAAATTCCTCAAATGTCCTCCAGCTGTTACTTGCTGTGGGGTGTTTACCTACCAACCCCACAGTTCCCCAGAGTTTTCTTGAGTGTGAGCAGCAGGAAATATTAGATAGAAGGATTTAGATAGAGGAAATAAACAGACAGAAAATAAAGGATAGCCTTGAGAGGGCCGGGAACCTATTCCAAAGAGCCCTCTGTCTCTGCCCTAAGGTATTGTAGAAATGCCAAGGGGTGGAGCAAAAGACCTCCCTCCCCCCAGCACAGCCAAATGCAGACCATCTCAGACACCTGCACTCAGGCCCATGTTCCAATCATCCTCTCTATGCAGACCTGCTGGGTAAAGCCACTAGGAACCTGAAAACGGGTTCCCACATTTGTCATGCTTTCCTGTCTGCAATCATGGTGCTGACTCATGGAAGTAGATGTTCATATGCATACAAACACAATGCATTTTTGAGTGCATGCGTTCCTCTTAAAATTATTATGAAATATTCTGGTATCTTGCTGGGTTAGTCTTTACACTATTATTCATTTGCAGCATTTTATTTTCAAGATTCATTCTGGAATCAGAGTTTATAGATCTCAACATTATATTAGCAATTTGGTTGGTATTTTTACATTAGTAAATTATAATATTCTCCTGTCTAATAATAACCTTGCACCAGTTGAGTAGTTGTGGAGCTCACTATGATCCATAATATTTTTCCTCTAAGTATGTTTCTACAATGTTT
Source organism: Onychomys torridus (assembly GCF_903995425.1). Taxonomy (NCBI): domain Eukaryota; kingdom Metazoa; phylum Chordata; class Mammalia; order Rodentia; family Cricetidae; genus Onychomys; species Onychomys torridus. The sequence continues at coordinate 110,860,638 of NC_050446.1, forward strand.
TATATGGTTTTAATACTCTATTTAATATTTTAGTAGCTCCCTGAAGTCATTTTTCATTACTACAACCAAAGATACCAGTTAGTATTATCAGTAGAAGCTTCTACACTAAAGGCCTCTGTTTTTAACTAGCATCAAAGGGCAAAAATATCAGTGCTTATAACCAAAATAATTTCAAAAATATGTTCGGCATTAGTAGCTTAAAACACAAAACAGAAGGAATTCTGAGTAAATATGTACATAACCATGCATTCTGTGTGAAACAGAAGACAGAGTTATATGGGAAAACCAAGGGAAGAAACTCAGACACACATAGACATGCCACTACAGTGGATTTCAGACTTCATTATCTAAGCTCTGTTCTCTTTATATTTACATAAAGGAATAGGTGACACAACATATCAAATTGAAACACATATGGTTTAGTTTCAAAGAAATATATTTTCTTCATTTTATTTATTTATTTATTTGTTTGTTTGTTTGTTTTTGTTTTTGCTTTTTGTTTTTCGAGACAGGGTTTCTCTGTGTACCTTTGCGCCTTTCCTGGAACTCACTTGGTAGACCAGGCTGGCCTCAAACTCACAGAGATCTGCCTGGCTCTGCCTCCCGAGTGCTGGGATTACAGGCATGCGTCACCACCACCCGGCGTATTTTCTTCATTTTAATATAGTGTTCTCTTTACAGTCATTCAATAAGTCTTTGTATTATTCAAGACTGAGGACATATTTTCGCCTGGTTTTTGAAACATACACATCAAATTAATGCTTTATCCAAATATTGCAGTCACTAGCTCTGTTTCTAGTCTGTATTTCATGAACATCATGGGAATTATTGATATTAATTATCAAAGGAAAGATGAAAAGTATTATATATAATCATAAAACAAATTGAATTATTTCCCTCTTCAACATTGGACAATTCATGACTCTATGCCACTGTTTGAAATACCACTATGCATTCTTACATTCACATATGCCATACATGATTGTAACAATGTAAATAGAAAGAAAATTGGTGACAAATGCCACAGAGCAAAAATTTTAATGTTACACTTGGGAGATGGTTATGATAAAATGTGCTAATTACCAAAAGAATCAGAGAATTTGTTTTGTCAATGTTTCAACTTAAGTTTTTCCAATCTCTCTGTTTCTCTGTGTCTAGCTCCTTGGAAAATTACCAAGACTTCAAGTGAAGATAAAGTGTTGTCTCCATAAATGGACATGTTGAAAATGACTCACTTTATAGAGACTTTCTCAGACTAGGAGGATAACAATTACTACCTCAAGGGGAGAAAAAAAGCCCAAGGAGAAGGAGAATAAATTAAAAGAATGAAAAAACAGCAACAAAATCCAACTGCCAGTAACTTTGACAAAGTTAGCAATCAACAAAACTCTGGCATATTGAATCATGTGCTGTTACTTGTAATGGTGCATCTAGCAAACCAAAATTAATACCTAGGTAATTTTTGAAGTAATGGATCTGTGGATGATAGTGTCAAAATGACTATGAAGTAACATTTTTTAGAGAGCATTTAAAACAGAGGTGATATCCTGTAGCAGACTGGTGTGCTCTAGCTATCAACCAGTCATTCACCAACCAGTGAGACACACTGGGCTACAAGACCTCACTCCTCCTACTCATCCATGCTCCATCTTTATTAAATTTATTTTATTTATTCTACATACCAACCACAGTTTCCCCTCCCTCCCTCCTTTCTTCCCATCCCCTCCCTTCACCTCCCGTCTACCCCTCCCCGCCCCATCTACTACTCCTCTGAAAGGGGCAGGCATCCCATGGGAGTCAACAACATGCATGCTGTGCTCCATTCTTACTGTACAGCCCTTTGCCAGATGCTTGCTGTGTCATGTCTGAAAGTCTTCCCACCTGCCTCCAGGAACCATGGCCCATTCCAGGAAGAAGAAATAAAGAAAAAACAAGATGTATCAGCAGATACAGACAATAAGGCTGTCACTCCAAGATATGCAATCAGCCAACATGTCTTTCAGTGGACAATGGATAAAGAAAATGTGGTGTGTATACACAGAACAAAATATCATTTGTCCATGAAAATAGTGAAATTCTTAACACAATAGGAGAATGATCTATTAAGAGAAAATAATTCAGGAACAAATTCTGTATGCTCTCACTTGTCTGTGAGAACTTTAAAAGGTGAGCTCACAGACGATAGTGGAATAAACAATAATCACTTGGTTGGGAAGGGTAGGAGGGAAGGGGAAGAATGAGGCTAGGTTACAGTCACCAAAAACAGTGAAATGGGAGCTATGACATCTGTCATGGCTATTCTTGGTTGTCAACTTGACTATAACTGGAATGAGCTACAGTCTAGAAATGGAGGACACACCTGTGAGAGACTTTCTGCTTGGTTTGATATAGGTGAATCCACTTGTAGTCCAGACCTTTGAGGCAGGAAGGCACATCTTTGATCTAGATATTGAGGTGGGAAGACACACCCCTTTAGTCCAGATCTTGAGGTGGGAAGACACACCTTTAGTCCAGATTACACCTTCTGGAAGTCTATACAAGGACATGGAAGAAGGGAGCTTTTGCTCTTTGCTGGAATCCCCTCACCTTGCTAGGAAGTCTATTCCTTCACTAGCATTGGAGCCTACTTCTTCAGGATTCTAGCACATGTAGAAGACCAGGTGAGACACCCAACCTCTGGGACTGAGCAACTACTAGATTCTCAGACTTTCCACTCACAGCTAGCCATTATTGGATTAGCTAGACTGAATCCTGTAAATCATTCCAATAAATACACACACACACACACACACACACACACACACATATATGGAGAGAGAGAGAGAGAGAGAGAGAGAGAGAGAGAGAGAGAGAGAGAGAGATTCATTCTGTAAGTTCTGTGATTCTAGAGAACTTTTACTACAATAGCATCCTCTAGTACCTCCAACAAATTCAGACACATTTCAAAATGACTAGAAGACTCTGAAGGTTCCTAACACAGACAAATGATAGATTTCAGGGAAATTAAAATGCCAGGTGCAAGTGATGCTAAATGAGCTTAGCCTGTCTCACACTGTGGAGTTTAAGTAGGCTGACAGCTACTTGTATGGATGTATGTAAGCATTTTATATTCACTCATACATCTGGTAAAGTGCACAAGAAAAATTCTTCTGCTTTCAAATTATATTTAAGTTAAAAGAAGAAGTCAACAATAGAGCCAAATGATGGTTTAGCTTTAGTTGCAATACTTAGATAAAACACAGTGAATTTTTACAGTTTTATCATGAAAATGAAGTGAAAAAGTCTATACATGACAGAAAACACAGCACAGAAAGGTGATGTTTGTTGCCTGGCTTCACAAAATGAGTGTGTAGGCCTGCCTTCCTTCACACTTCTTCCCTATTCTAAGCCCAAAGGAACCTTGCTAATAGGATGGCCCCAGTCCTGGCCCTTTATGCTGGCTGCACCCTATGCTTGGAATGCCTGTCCTCTTGATTTTCACATTGCTGTCTTCTGATATCGTTCTAATCTCTGCTCTATAATTCTATTCCAGTATAGATGCAGACTTCCTGATCATTGCCAATGTTTACATTTTTGAGATTATAATTACAACATTTCTCCCTTTCCTTTTCCTTCCTCCAAATGTGCCCATGTACCCATCCCAGCTGTCTTTCAAATTCATGGCCTATTTTTTCTCTAGTTGTATGTATGTATACATACTATATTCATATATATGTATATATGTGTATGTATATATACAGAGAAAGAGAAGAGAGCCTTCTCAATTTGTATAATGTACTCATATATTTTTTTTCAGGGCTGAACCTCTGGTATTAGACAGTCAATTGGTGAGCTATTCCTAATGTTTACTTTGTAAACTGTGAGATTAAAAAAAACTAAAACATGAAGCAATGGGTGTTGGTGCTAAGTTTCTTGAACTTGTTCAGCTTGTATTGCTAAATTTCCTGTATGACCTGGAAGGATTTTTGTTATATGCATGCGCCAGGACCTATTCTCTTAGTAACCTGGAAGGATTTGTCACATGTATATACCTGTGGGCATACATTTATATTTACATGCTTAAATGTTTGACTAGTATAGCTGGAGTTTTTCTGGTCCTGCTTGGCCCAGGGTCAGGACAAATCTCTCTAACCTGCCAGTCCTGCAGCTGCTCAAACCCAACCAAGTAAACACACAAAGACTTATATTACTTGTAAACTGTATGGCCATGGCAGGCTTCTTGCTAGTTGTTTTTATATCTTAAATCAACCCATTTCTATTTATCTATAAGTTGCCACATGGCTCGTGGCTTACTGGTATCTTAACATCTTCTCATGGTGGTGGCTATCAGTGTCTCTCTGCCTCAGTCTTCCACTTCACAGAATTCTCTTCTCTACTTGTCCCACCTATAGTTCCTGCCTAGCTACTAGCCAATCAGTGTTTTATTTATTAACCCATCAGAGCAACACATTTAACATACAGAACATCCCACAGCAGACTAGCTTTACAGAAGAAAAGTAAAGAAAATAATAATCCCTGGTATCACTAAATACAGACTTGTGACTAGCTCTTCTTCTCACCATGCTCTATCATATGGTATTTCTTTCACACAGATATGGCAAATGTGAACATCAACAACAGTAAATGAATGAGGAAATAGTGAGGTTTGATTGCTCATTATTTTGTTTTCTAACAAAACTTATTTAGTTACATATTTCTAAATTTAATTTTAATATTGACTAAAAATAGCTATCCATACCCTATGTGTGTACATGTAATATGTATACTGAAGTCAGTATTTGTAGGATATAAAAATCAGAACATTTCCTTATATTCTCAAAACATACAAAGATTAAAGAAAGGATCAGCTTTGGTGAGTTTGATCTTGTAACAGTGGTTACTAACAGAGGCTTAATCACAGCTATGGCAACAGCTTCAGTGCTAATGCACAGAAAATGTAAAACATTAAATTGAAAATTATGAAAGCATCTCAACCAAGGCACCATCAAAATGTGTGTCCTCTAGAAAAGCAAGAATCTCTCATTGGTGTCCATCGTGTCATAGTAGAGCCACTGACACCTCACCCTGACAGATTTTTAAAAGGTTTGTTAGAGAACATCCTCCAGGCAATACAGTCCCAGACAAGCTCTAAATTGGGGTCAGAGTGACCTCCTTCTACATCACCACCCAAATCCCAAGCTGCTGACTGCCTTTGGCTGAACGAGCTGATGAGGGGGAACCTACAGTGCCGCCTCCTACAGAACTGAAAGAATGAGAAGCCTATGACAAGGCATTGTTCCGTGGGTGGACAGAGAAAGCTGAATGTTATCTTGTAAAAATCTTCATGGAAGTGTTTTTCTTTCCTTGTCTGCTCTCTGTTTATAGTCAATCCCCTGTCTATTCTCCTGCCATGGCCTTAGGGAAGCTCCTAGCCGAGCTATATCAGTTCTCAGGCCCACTTACACTAAATGTATCATATAGTGGCTGTCTCGTTTCTTTGGTGGCATACTGAATGCAACAAAGGTTATGCCTAAATCACAACTCCTTTGTCCAATCAGTTGACATTCTTGCTTTGTTTTTCTGTCAGAGTGTATTTCTTGTGGACAGATAATTATCAAGATATTCTTTCTTTCTAAATGTACACCAGGTACCTCTCAGTTCAGTAAACACAGCACTCTTATTAAGGTGGGAATGTCTACTCTTCTAGATTAAAAGTTCCTTTAACCCTCAAATCTTTTAAGGGGAAAAGTTTCCAGGGATCCACATTTTCAGATTTTCCCCCAAATGGGGTTCATACATAAATCCTGTGCTTCCTATAAACAGTTGTTAGCATTCTAGGTGACTTTATGAGCTCTAAAAACTGGACCTTGCAAGAATTCGGAAGATCACACTGTACCTAAATGTGGTTTGAGCCACAAGTGGGTCCTTTCATGGTTCTTTGTGTGTAGGTTCAGAGGGGAAAGAGCAAGAGTTCTAAAAGAAAACAAACTTTTGAATTTATCCCTAATTCCAGGAGATGGTAGGGTAAGGCATTCCCTGTTCCATAACCCCCAGAGATTGATACAAAGTCACTTATGAGCTGGCATCAGTAAAATGTCACCCTAGTGCTTTGGAGAGATGGCTCAGCAGTTAAGATTGCTTATTGTTTATCCAGAGGACACCCGAGTTCAGTTTCCAGTACCTGCATTTGGTGGCTCTCAATCACCTATAACTTAACTCTGGGGATTCAATACTCTTTTCGGGCCTCCACAGACATATAAACACAGTGGCATATATATATTATAAATCCAGGGATGTCTAGACCATGGGTAGGTGGCATGTTACAAAGATCATTCCAAAAGGTGTCCTATCCTATAGAACCTGAGTCTAATACTTAATATACTTCATCTAAGATTATACACACACACACACACACACACACACACACACACACACACACACACACATATATATATATACTAAGTTGTAACTATAACTGCTAGTCTTCAATCTTATCAAAGACCTAAGAAGGAATATAATAATACCTGAGAAATGGAAGATGGATACAAGCAACTTTCAGGAATCTTGCAAGAGTAGACAGAGACAGCTGGCAGCTTGAACAGTCACGTAATGTTTCTCAGCATCATTGGTGCATTCAAATTGGCTACAGGCCTAGAGTATCTGACAGACCATATTCAGAAGCAGGAATTCTGAAAGACCATCTTACCTTGTCTTGGCAGAGTACAATGGTTGCTTTCCTTGTGTCCCGCTTGTCCAGAAAGGACAGCATTCATACTGTCAGCAATTGAAGCAAGGGCAATTCTTTGCCCAGTAGGCCATTTTGTGCCGAGAAGACAAACTTCCAAATGGAAATGTCTTAGAAGCCCAACATTCTATCAGTATCAAATTGGTGCTGCCAGGAGCAATTGTGTCTCACATCAACAGAATTTTAAGTTATTTAAATGCCATATTCTCTAGGTCTATGAAGTGTTTGAAGATTACCTGTCCATCCAACCTATGTTATCTGTGAATCTGGATAACCTAACTAACATAACTATAGAGATGGCAAGCATAGGTGACTATAAATTTATAAGTCTCATCTACCTAAACAACCTAAGGACTAAGGCTTCATGTAAACAAGGCAAATAGTCTGTAAGCAAATGTACAGTATAGGACAATGACTTTAAAATTGTGACAATACACAAAATATCTTTAACAGAGGTAGGAATATATACTGCAATATGCAATATGACAATAATCCTAAATATATATCAGTATACAAAATATCTTAAACAGAAGTAGAACATACATACAGTATGACAGATATAAATTTACATTTGTATCAATATACAAATATTTCAAATAAGAGTAAAAATATGTGTACATTATAACAAATATACTTCTGTAGTATTTGTATCAATATACAAATTATCTTAAAGAGGAATATAAAAATAGTTCATATTTGTATCAACAAACAGGAAAAAAAAATGCAGACACAGCAAGTATTTAAAGGCTGCAGCCCAAGAACAGATCTTCAGGTAAAGGAACCACAGAAGCAGGAAGTCAAAATTTTATGGGTATTTGGAAGAAACTTGATAATCAGTGTGAACAAAATCCTTGGAGCTGGAGCCTGAACTGAAAAAAACACTTCCCCTTGAGAAGTCAGAGCTCTATAAGAGAGATATGACTTGGGGAATTTGCATAAGCAATCTGTAAAAACTACTATTTTCTATTCATGAACAATATAAGGACTTAGTTTTACATGAGAATTTAACCAAAAATTTCCATGAATCTTTTAAGCATGGCAGTAACTTCTAGTATAGACACATCTTTTAACATATCTCTAATTTAAAAGGAAAGCAGTTCTTTTGAGATCACTTAATAATAGACCTCAAAGAAATAAACGCAAAGAAAAGTTTTACTAGAAAGCTACAGAATAAATTACATTTCAGATATGACTTCATGTTAGAGGAGTAACCTCTGGAAACAGACAGCAAAACTATGTGAGAAATTCAGAGGTTACAGGAGATATAATTAACCCTAGATCAAACTCAAGTTCTTTCTAGGAACCAGACAGTATATGACTCAATCAAGCTTCTGGCAGACCGCTAACAGGCAGGGAGCATAGAAAGTTTGCTAGGGAAGAGTCCAAGGCAAACATGCTCTGTTAAACAAGCAGACTCTCCTGAAAATCTACAGGGTGCTATTGTATGAAGGTGAGTAGAACATCTGTATATTGAAAGCTTGACTTACTCAATGGTAATATTGGAAAACATCATGGATCTTTAAGAGGTAAGGCTAAGTGGGAAGTCCTAGGTCTTGGGGAAATATTCCTAAGAGCTCTGTTGATCAGTCATCTCTCTGTTTCATCCTGTGTGATATGAACATTCATTCCTGTTGTAATGAGCTCTTCTTGCTACAGGATGAAAGTTAGAGCCACGTGGTCTTCAACTTGACCCTCCAGAACCACGAGCTATAATAAACTTCCCTCTGCATAGATTTTGGGCAGTTCAGAGCTTAATTATGTACACAGAGTGTCTACTCCTGAGCTCCTGCCCAAACCTCTGTGTGATTTATTTCATTATAGTCTCATGGAACTGACTAACATAGAGGAAGTTTTTATACTGCCACTGATTCTGCCTCTCAGTTTCTCAGTATAATGAAGATGTCATCTGGTCCCATGTAGGCAAAGAGTTTATGAAAAACATGAATACAATAGCCACTGTTGCTGCTCCCAGTCTTTCACTAGAACCAAGTCCATCAATGTGATCAATAATTATTAGACCTTTACCTCTGCTGAGGATATTGAGCCACCTTTCTAAGGAGTTCAATTACATTCTGCACTTTGTGAAACCCATTGTTCAGTAATAATGTGAAAAATAGTAAATATGTAAATGTTTCAGAAAGGTAAAATTTTATGGGCAACACTAGTATTTGCTTCCCAAATAATCCACAGGGTTCTCTACAAGTGACCTCATCATAATAAAATAGTCATTTAGAGTATCATGAAGGCTGACTCAGAATGATATGAATTATGAAATAATTTCAAGGGAGAAGACTCGGGAATTGAACAAATATATCCATAGAGTATATATACAAGTAATTAGAGCCACCCAACCTTTAAATTGAACCTCTAGAACCATGAACTACAATAAACTCTCTACATAAATTTTGGGCAGTTCAGGACCCTAACCATGTACACAGAGAGTCCACTAATGAGCTCAAAGAATAGATAGAAAAACATAAACTAATAGATTTGATAAGGGAAAAATGTCCTTATGGGAGAAAAATGTGAGGTGAATTGTGGGAGAAAGTCTGATCAGAGAGTAGGACATGCCACTATGATGTTTATGATCACAGTAGTATCTAGCATGAGACCACCGGAAAGCATAAAATCTAGTAACTCAGAATGAGAGCATCAGAGATCTAAGTAAGCATGTCATGTCTCTCTGTCTTGGAAAACTGATCATAAAAAATATCTATAGAAAGTCAAAGTTGGCATGTCATCTTTTTGAGGCAAGAGTCTCTACAGTTGATACCATGACTTCAGTAGAAGAGATTCTTTGGATAGCTTTCTTTCCCTATCGTTCTTTCCCTATTGTAAATTCTTATTCCTTGAGATCCAGCTCCACCATAATACATCCACACCCAACACATACTGGTTAGAACTCTGCTCCTCCACCCAGAAAACTTTATAGTTCTGGATCCAATCGTGATTTCCATAGATACCCCAGGTGTATGCTATACACATTAAGTAATTAACAAAATCCCACAATCTCCACCTTAGAACTCATAATCTAAAATGACCCCATTCCTAGGTCATGCAAAGGAAATCAGTCTCTTTGCAGAGAAAATCAACACAAGTAATATGTTCCTACTGGGAATAGCCACATACTAATAAACATTCTAAGCTGCAAGAACTACACCAATTTTGGTTATTCCATCTACACAAAAAGCATACATACAATTCATATTTTTTCATACTATTTGGGAAGTATTCACCTGTTCAAGAAGATAGTTCTAAAAATCTAAAAATGGGTATTTTTCTACTTAGGATGTAAGTGACTTTAAAAATAGCTTATACCATTTCAAAATCAATCATGGTTGCCACTGAAAATAACAAAATGCAGTAAAACCCTCTCTCACCCTTGCTAGAGACAAACCTTCATAAGATTTGCTTTCTTTTTAGATACCAAATCATAGAGGGAATATATTAACCTTTAGGGAAGTCTAGTCCATAAGAGATGGTGAGTAAAATTTGTGTAATTTGTAAGTGTAATATATGATCAGTTTTGTAGGATATAAATAGCAAAATTTTAAAATTCAATAGTCCAGATAGGAGTAAAAATCAAAGATGTTTTTTCTATGCAAGACTGTCATTTCCAGGAAGAAACCTAATAAAACTCCTGGGGGCAGGAGTACATTAGAATTGAAATTAAGAACAAATGCTGTTGTCTACATGTTGCTTAGAAATTCCCGTCTTCTAGCCAATATTTCTTAAGTACCTTTGCACAAAGCATATAGGAATTCCTTTCCTTATGAATATTTGATATTGACATGGATTACCTTATAACTTTTTAAAATTTATTTTTGACAGAGTGATATATGTATATGATGTGTTATGATGATATTCATTCCATTACACTCTCCTATCCTCTCTGACTAGTGTGTGTGTGTGTGTGGGGGGGGGTCTTTTGCAATTGGCCACAGCTTCTGTGTACCCATGATGGCAATGGCTATGTCATATCTAGTAGTCAGTGTTTTGTAGTGCTCCTCTCTGTATGCCAAACTTATAATTTTTTTGTGCACACTCTACAATGATCCTGGGGCCTTAGATGGAGAGATATAGACAGATGTCCAACTTGGGGCTACTTATTCTCTTCACTTTGTTCAGTTCTAAGTCTGTGCATAAACTTTATTCAAAAGAAGCCTCTCTGACCAAAGCTAAGGCAATACTGGTCTCAAGAAAAAAACAAAAATATTTAAAAGGCAGTTTGATAACACGTCTATCTCACAAATCATCAGTGGTAATTTATCCCCTATGACCTGTCACACACACACACAAACACACACACACACACACACACACACACACACACACATCCGCTATAGGCTAGGCTTTTGGCCAGTTTTACAGTATCAGGCATGTATTGTTTTCTGTGGAATAGGTTTCAAATCTAATCAGAAAGTGTTTGGTTACCTGCCCACCCCCAACAATCATGTGACTATTTTAACAGTGGGTATATCTAGCTAGGGATTTCCCTATAACTTAATCATTAAATTTATATATGTTTATACTATGTCAGATTTTAATGCTGTAGAAATCAATGGTCTAATAAATATTATTCCATGTTTTACCAAATATTAACTGAATAGCTAAATAAAAAGAAATAAGCCCAACTCTGGAGATTTAAACATCAAAAATAAATAAGAGCTGCAACCTCTGGGGATTTGGAGATTACCAACAAGACCTCATGGACTGCCAGCCATACTTGGCAAGAAGATAAACAGAAGAGAACACCACCAAACTAAAATTCCTACTATAAGAGAAAAGTAGACAGGGGAAATAGAAGACACTGACTCCTGTCAAAATGTCCAAAGATCCTGATGAAAATGTAGTTAATAAGCTGAGTTCTATAGGTGGGAAAATGAGCCAGGTTGCATGGGAATGTGAAGAGAACAGTAATGGCAATGTCCCCACTGGGAAACTTTGTTTCCACGAACTGAATGACAATGACAATAACTACAGTGTAGCAACTTCAGGCCAATGGCAGGCTGAAGAAAGAAAAGAGTTAGACTGTAAGGTGCTAACTTAAAGGTTTAAACTCTATTCCAAATGTGGTGAGAAAAATACTAAAGAGTGAAAAGTTGAGGTGGGTGGAAAGTTGTGAGGAAAGCAGAGTGAAAAAGAGGGGTGGAGAAACAAGGCTCTTGAGAGTTGTTACATGCAATTGATAAGAAACTGTGATGGGCTTCCTAGTCTAGGGCAGGACTGTGGGAAGGGATGAAGTAATAAAGTTTGGTAGTAGATAGAAACAGCAGATGAGCAGGAAATTGTCAAAGGACTGCCTCTGCACTGTGACCAACTGGGTGCTTTTGTTATTTTTATTTTTTATCAGATCTGTGTGTGTGGGAGATTAGGGTTGGGGAATTTAGACCTCCACTTACATAAGTCAGTGTTGATTTGTCTCTTAGACTAGTGTCTGAATGAGAACGAAAATTTTAGCATGAAGCTCTGTTTTAGATTTAAGGCAGAGGACAGGGATTACCAATACTGAATGTTTGGAGTTATCAACAGAGATGAATAAAAGTGTCAAGGAAAAGTACCCCACACTACCAGGCAAGCCTCTTCACAATGCTTCCTCATGATTCCTTTGTGCCCGAAACATTTTCATGACACAAAATGTAGATGTATATGCAAACCAAATATTTACTGATTAAAAAATTAACATCATTTATGTTCCAATAATTTTTTCATGTACATATATTTTTAGCAATTATTAAAGATGAAAGCAAATTTACATACTAATGAGATGATATGCTCGTTTATCTTGCCTCAGAGAATCAAATCTTGTTTGAATATTCAAAACTGCAGGATGCAAAACATCTTTGGCATTTTCCAAAGTTGATTGATATTTTGATTTTATATTTGTCAACACTGAGGATTCTATTTCATATAAATACACAGTACAAAATGGCAGAAGTATAGTTAGGGTCAATTTAGAAGTTGTTGGATATTCTGTCCTGTTCCAATTGAGACCTCATATAACTTTTGTTTTGTGACATTCAAGTCAAAACCTCAAATGACATTAAAAATCAAAAATTCTAACACTGTACTATCCATAGACATGCAAATGTGATATACAATGAAGAATCATAATAGGAAAGTATTAAAAATATGAAATGTCTTTGCCTTCTATAAGCAAACCATTGTGTTTTCTCATAGCAGAATTTGTATTACAGTAAAACATGCAATCCATAGCACAATAGTCTCAGGTTTGAAGTGAGGTGGTTCAGACAGCATAGAAGTTTGTTCAATGCTTTTTTTTTTATCTTGACTGTATAACAGATGAAAAGAATATCATTAAATTATTATTTTTGAATTTTATATTTTTTTATGAAATTTCTTATGTCCCTAAAATGAAGCACACATGAGTAAGAGAGGGGTGTTTCACAACAACATAGATAAATAGCCAGAAATATTGTAATCAGAATGTGGGACAGGTTCACAGTATGGTTGTATTATCATATTGAGAATGAGAGTTCTGTCCAACATCAGCATTCTTCCATCAGTTCTGTCACAGAAGTTTTCCTTTTAATTCCAGATACCAAGTTTTGAAAAATTACAACCCAAAACTCTACCAACTGGTAAAGTGTCACTCTGAGGTCAGTGAACATGATGAGTGAATGTTTTGTGAATGTTTAGCCTGAAATAGACCATTTTAAACAAGCTACCTAAATGCTTTATTTATTAACATAATAACCTAGAAACATTTTCATAAATGTTTTCCCCACCACAATTCTGAAATGGGGATAGGTCCAGAATGAAAATTAATGTGGCAAGGGAGACAATGTGAGTGGAGACTTGTGGAGGGAGAGAATAAAGGGACGGGGCTGACACCTATGACCAGATATTTGAATAGTTGACAAAAGAAGGCACTGTGACTTCATAATCATAAATTCATTACAAAGATACAAGAGGAGGAAGACTTAAGGTGTGTACTTATTATTAATATAAGAATGGCTAATAATAAAATCAAGCTGTCTCCTCTAGCCCTCCAGGGCCTGGTGGCTGGGCTAACTGGCATCGGTTCTGGGATAGGTCAAAAATCTTCACCTTCTCAGGGCGACACTGCTCTCAGGCTTCCATTTTCATGGAGGTAACTCACTTTAACTCTTTGTCTCATTTGAATTTCTAAAAGTCTCCTTTTCCAACCAAAAGATTTGAAATTAGCTCTAAGCAAACAGCTAAAGGCCACTTTTGTTTTTAAAGTTTCAGTCTATGAGAGCAATAGCATCACTTCCAAAATCCTCCTATCAGTATTTGTGACTACTTGCTGTGAAGCAACACCAGCTCTTTGAACTTCATGCCTTCAGGATGACAGAGAGGCTATAATCATACCTTGCATTTGAAACAGTACTAGTTTTGACAGCATGATATGACCAGCAAGCAAGAAACAAAGGAATAACACCAGACCTGTTTTTTTAATTTATAGTAACAGTTCATTGTGCCTTTTCCAGTAGATTTATTTCTGACTGTTCTGTGGCTGAAGTGACTGATCATTACCTAAAAACCTTTGAATCTGTGCAATCTGCTTTCCAAGAAGCCAATCTAAATTTTGACAGACAACCTGCTACAAACTGCTTTTCTAAAGAAACCAGTGTCATAAGCATGGCTGACTGAGTCTAATCTATGAACCTCCCTTCACTCAGGAGTTAGAGATAATAAGCCATGACCCTCTCTCCAAATGCAGAGGCCACTGAGCAAGATGAGACATACTACAGGGAGGGTTAATATGGAAGCAAACGACATAAAGACACTGCCTGAGAATATAAGAGATGTGAAAAGTCTTCTTTTTGACAGATATAAAAACAGATATCTAATCACTCAACTCAGGCTTGTCAACTTTAATTATTGTGACAGACCTGGAGTTACTAAGGAAGAAACAGTATGCACCAAGTGTCACTTTGTCCCTATCAGAAAAACAATCACATAAATCTTACATGTAGATTCTGTGAAGAAGAGTTTTCAGGTCATGCTGAGAATAATTAAATGGGTCTTTCTCGCCTTTCATTACAGGCTAGAAGGAGAAAAGGGACCCTACACAGAAACATTCACCTCCTGGAGGAATTAGCATGGTATATGCAGATGATTCGTCTCAAACCAACATCACATAAATAAAAATGTCCATATGAATACATGTTTTAATATAATTACACACACCTACCACATTCCTATAAATACATAAAGTTTAGATTCTTATGAAACTGTTTCATGAATTTAAAGTTCCTAGGAAACTTGCAAAGGAGCTTTGTCAAAAAGCTGCCTTGCCTAAAAGTCTCTTATTCTTACTGAATTAAATATTTGAATATAATTAATATTTAATTTCTTCTAACATCTAAACAGTATTATTCATGGTATATAGTACTCCTATTCATATGTTAACATTTAATCATCATTTAAATGTTTGGCTATGTTTGTATTAAATGTATTAAAATATAAATATACTGAAATTTATGTGATAGTATTTTTGATTTTATTTTAAAATGTTATATAGTATATCAAAATCAAGTGAACTATTTTGCCTAGAAAAGCTAAGGTTTCTCTGTCTCTTCATTCTCATAATTTCCTGTTTATTTTAATTTAATGATCTCTGTGTGTATGTGTGTGTGTGTGTGTGTGTGTGTGTGTGTGTGTGTGTGTGTGTATGTAAGTACCTATGCACATATGTGGATGGCAGAGGTCAACTCTGGGTGGCTCCCTTGATTACTTTCTACCTTAATCTTTGTGAAAGATTCTCTCATTGACCCTGTCTGTACCTCATGGATTTGGCAAAAGGGGCTAGCCCTAGCCAGCAAGCCCTTGGGATCCTCCTGTCTCCACCTCCCCTGTGTTAAGGTTAGAAGTATGGCTATTTAATTGGGTGCTGGGGACTCAAACTCAGGTCCTCATGCTTGCTTCATAAGCACTTTACTAACTGACCATCTCTCCAGACACAAAATATATTGACAAAATCTTCAACTCAGAAGCTACATATCATGAAACCCTACTAATCAAACTAATGAAAATGATGGTTTGAATCAAAATACATTATCATTTAAATTGCTTGATATATGATATATATTGAATTAATTCTACATACAAAGGTGGAATTAAATAAAACTGAAGGTTACCAAAATGCCATGAAGGAGAAAAGTCTTGGAAATTTCTATGCAGGAACTTTGTTAGGAGTACGACCTCAGGAAGTAAGGATAAGGAATCTCTGAAACAAAAGGTCAGTACAAAAGTATGCATGGCAATGGCCACTACTAAAGATGGCTAGCTTCCCCTGATCCCATGGGACCATACCCTGAGAACCATGAGAAAGTCACTTTAATTCAGTAAGTGTTGAAGAACAAGGACATTTTAGCTGGCCCCCGATCCCTACTAGTTTAAAAGCAGCCATGTGGAACTAACTTTTTGGAGCCTATTCCCTGTGGTGGGATACCTTGCTCAGCCTTGATACAATGGAGAGGGGCTAGGCTCTCCTTCAACTTAGTATGCCAGACTTTGTTGACTATCATGGGAGGCCTTACCCACTCTGAGAAGTGGATGGGGTCAGATTGGGATGGAGGTGAGGAGGCGGGAGAAAGGGAGGGAGGGGGAACTGGGGTAGGTATGTAAATTAGAAAAAATTTTAATAAATAAACATATTTAATAATTTTTAAAAAGCAGCCATGCAACATTATTTTCCCTTCTTTCTGTGCAATGTCTTATGTAGAAATCAGGATCTCAGACAGTCCCATGCTTTGTATAAAAACAAGGGTCAGGAGGCAAGTGGCATATGGTTCAGGCAGCATGTGATGTGTACCAGCTTGTACTAGTGAGACAATGGCTTGAGGCTCTCATGAGCTGGTGAACCCTGCAGTGACCGGAAGAGACAAGTGAAGGCAAAAGGCTCTGAAGGGCATCTAAGCAGTATTCACTGTGGATCTCTTGTACATGTGGGAGGAGAGAGCTAGTATGCAGATATATCTGCTTAACATGCACAGACTCTACAGGGACCCCAGATATGAATCACACGGGGGACCTACCAGAAGTTGGAACTTCATAAATGAGAGTAG
Source organism: Onychomys torridus (assembly GCF_903995425.1). NCBI lineage: Eukaryota > Metazoa > Chordata > Mammalia > Rodentia > Cricetidae > Onychomys > Onychomys torridus. The sequence goes on from NC_050446.1 coordinate 110,877,420, forward strand.
GAGAATAAATTTACATTTTGACTTTTTATAATTTTGACTATGAATATGTTTCTTATTTAAGAGTTGTTATAGTTACTTTTTTCTATTGCTATTTTAAAACACCATGACCCAAAGCAGATGACCTTGGCTTGTGTCCTGGTTATTTTTTGTTGTTATTGTTCAATTGACATGAGGTAGAGTCCCTGGAGAGAAGGAACCTCAACTGAGAAAAATACACCCATTATATCAAAATACTGTTTATGCCTAACTAGTCACCAACAGCAGAACAAAATGAGAAGAGGCTTCTGTGCAGTTTGATATCTTAACCATACTTATGAATTACTCAGATTTAAAAAATACTATTTTCTACAAAGCAAAATAGAAATTACAAACCATGCTGCCTATACAGGTAAACTACAGAAACACATAGATGTCACACCCCAAAAGATTTTAAAATAAGCAAATAAAAACCTTATTTTAAGATACTATTATTTAGCTGGGTGGTGATGACACATGCCTTTAATCTCAGCACTTGGAGGCAGAGCCAGGTGGATCTCTGTGAGTTCTAGGTCAGCCTGGTCTACAAAGCGAGATCCAGGATAGGCACCAAAACTACACAGAGAAACCCTGTCTCAAAAAAAAAAAGGACACTGTTATTTAAAGTCATCAAAGCTTCGTGGAATGGTTGGAAAACAAGGACAAAGAAAGAAGGAATCATGTGCTTTTATTCACAACAACCAAGATATAGAACCAGCCTAGATACTCATCAAAAGAGGAATGGATGAAGAAAATACAGTATCTATACCTGAAGTTTTATTGTCAAAAGGATGAAATTGTGCCATTTGTAGGTAAATGCACAAAACAAGAAGTCAGTGTATAAAGTAAATAAACAAAACTCAGAAAGAGAAACACATGTTTCCTATCATATGTAGGATGTGTGTGTGTGTGTGCACGCACGCGCATTGTGGTGTGTGTGTGTGTGTGTGTGTGTGTGTGTACAAACAAATAACGTGAGAGTGGAAAGGAGATTATTTAGGAAGGAGAAAAACACCAGCAAAGGTATAAAAGAAGGTGGTGGAGGATGTACATCGTTGGTATAAGTGATATACAAGCATCAAAATGTCATAATGAAACCCATTGTTTTATATAATGAATTTTTAATAAAAAAATTTACATCTCAGAATTTTCAAAGTATTATAAAGACAATGTATAAAAGAAGTCCACTTTTAAAATACCAAATGACTAGAAATTGACATCCAGAACTCACGGCTGTGGTGGCCTGAAATGACAAAACCCCTTTTACTGATAATCAGTGCCCACTTACTCCACCAAGCCCATTGGCACAGATGATACATAAGGGCACATTCCAGCACAGATTTGAAGACTGTAAAGTTCAACTCTCAACCAAAGCACTTGTGAAAAGGCAGTTTTCCTAAGTAAGTATGGTGGAATTAAGGGCATTTATATGAAATAGATACTTACAACCAAAAACTTAAAACGCCTTATAAAAGCAAATGGCAGGAGAAAAAAGAAGAAAAGGAAGAACCAGCAGCAAACACATTAGCTTCCTAAGTAGCTCTTCTCTGAAATGAACACATATCAAGTGGATGTTGGAAAAGCTGATGTAACCTAACACCTGTGATTTTTCTAAACCAACATTTAGTCACCTGTGATACAATTATATATCTACATGAAAGTATCAGCTGTAAGAGAAATACAAGCTGCCAGAAGTTGTCTTTTAGGGAAAATAAGCATTAAAATAAATGGAAACACTGTTCAGAAACCATCAAGTTCTCCTTTCAGTCAAGCTGTCCTTTTAGAGAAACAGACATCAAATGCTGAAGAAACATTTCTCTGTCTTCCTCACTGCTCCAATTATGACATGTAAAGCATTGTCCATCAGCTGGAAGAGTTCAGCATCTTCATATCATAAAAGATAAAGCTAACATAGGAAGCTCCAGTCATCTGCTGCATCCCAACAGCATCACAGAGGCCCATCATGTACACATACATGAAACACACGTGGACAAACACACAGTCATATAGACAAACACAGATAGAAACACATGTACACATGCACACATGAAGATATCACACATATCTATGGTCAGTTAATTTTTGACAAAGTTACTAAGGTAACTCAATGGAGAAAGAATAGTATTTTTGACAAATTGTGTCAGGACATTTAAATATCCAAACATAAAAGAATGAATCTAACCACTTCTACCTCACATTATCAAGAAATTCAGTGAAAAATATATACCAAACACTGATGTAGGAGCTAAACCTGTAAAACTCAGAATAAGATATACATAAGGAATAAAACTGCATGACCTTGAATACACCGTGTTTTTATATAGTGTACCTAAACCACAAAAGAAACCTAAAGGAAAACAGATAAATTTATAGATAGATTTTGGTTTTGTCACAATTTTAAGATTTTCTAAAAAGAACTCTAATGGGTGAAAAGGCATCCATAATTTGTGAAAAAATTCTACAAATCATTTATCTGATATTTATCTAACACAGGTACTATATTAGTTGACTTTCTCATTGTATCCAAATGCCTGAAGGAAATATCTTAAGAAAGGGTGGGCTTATTTGGGCTTGTGCTTTGAGGAGTTACATTACATGGTGGAGAAATGCATGATGATAGTAGAGGGGGCATGTGGCAGCTTCTTGTTATGTAGTATTGAAGAGAGGGTATAGAGAATGATAGAAGCAAGGTCAGGCCATAAATCTAAAGATATGCCCTCAGTGCTTAATTTCTTTGAACTAGATCTGCCTCCTGAAGACTCAATGAGCTCCCCATATAATGCCATCAGCGATGGATCAATTGTCCAAACACACAAGCCTGTGGGACATTTCACATTGAAGCCATAATGTTTTGTTCCTGTGCTCCATTGGGCCATGACCATTTTGAAACTCCCCATAATTTTACAGTTCCAGTACTGCTGAGAATTCCACCGTGTCTTCTGAGACTCAGAGCAATTTATTAACTGTGAGACCTTGTAAAGTCAAAACCTAAGCCACATCCTTCCAGTGTACAATATGAGAGAGCAAACTTCCACATTGCACAGGAGAAGAGTGGGGACAGAGCAAGGAAAGACCAGACCAAGGTAAGACCTAAACCTAGCAGAACAAACACTAAACGCCACAGCTATGTTTCCAGTATCCAGGATGCCAGGATGGTGGATTATCTGGACATCAGCAGGCTTGCAAAAGCACTGCCCATGCAGCTTTTTTTTTATGACAGAGGCATAAGGAGAGAGTCTCTCTCTGGGGCTACCCTCACTTCTCTATTAGTAGTTTTCCTTATTAGGTGTCTCATGTTCCTGGCATCTACACCATTCTGTTATCACCACTGCAACTTGGCCTTCACCTTCACAGATCCTTGTACAACTCACCCAAGAGCTCCACATGTAGCCTAACTCACATGGAACACATACACAGTAGGCTGTGTGTGCCTTTGTAGGTGAACCTGGAAAAACACTTCCTTGAGTGGCCCTACTGGAGCAGGGTGGTCTGGGGGCTCTGTCTTTTTCTTGAGTACTCTCTTTTCAAACCAGTGTATGATTTTACTTTCTAGAGGCTTTAATGGGTTTTGGCCCTTGAAGAGTTAGTCCTACTGTCCAAGTTCAGATGAGAAATATCTCTTTAACTGCCCTAATGTCTTTTTGTTGATCACTAGAGCTTTATTCAGGATGCTAACTTCACTCACACTTTTTTCCTCACTGAACTATACAATGTTGTTCTGTGTCTTCTTGTCTTGAGACAAGGTCTCTCATTGAACTGTAAGCTCACTGTTTCTGAGGTCTCAGGACAGACATTGTATTAATTTCTTCCCATGTCTAGGAGAAGTTGTCACAAATTTAAAACAACACAAATGGGATCAATTTACAGTTCTGAAGATCAGAAGTTCCAAATAGAATCTAAAATCCAAAGCCAAGGCGATGGTAGTTGTTTTGTCTGACATCTATGGAGAATTAACATTTCCTTGCAATTTCCAGATTTGATACATGTGCTTGCTAACTATTTGTCAGTTTGACATAAACTATAGTCATCTGTGAAGAGGGGACCTCAGTTAATAAAATGCCTTAATTTCCCATAGCAAGTCTGAGGGGGCATAGTTCTTGATTGCTGTTTGCCACTCCTGGGAAGGTGGTCCTGAGTGGTATAAAAAAAATCAAGCTGAGCATATAGTATGGTGGCATACACCATTCCTAGCACTGGGGAGGCAGAGGCAGGCAGATCTTCATGAGTTCAAGACCAGCAGGGGGAGCTGAGTCAGCCATGGAAAACGAGCTGGTGTGCAACATTTCTCTATGGCTCTCCTCCAGTTCCTGCATCCAGGTTCCTATTTTGAATTCTTGCCCTGTCTTCCCTTCATGATGTACCATGATCAGAATGTGTAAATTAAATAAATCATTACTCTCAAAGTAGCCGACTATGTAGACCAGGTTAGCCTTTTTGTCTTGGTGTTTTATTGAAGTAAAGAAAGCTAGCACACACATGTTCCTTGACTTGTGGCCCCTCCCTGTCTTCAGAGAACACCATTACAACTCCTACTTCCATTATCACATCTCTTCTCATGTTTAGCTCTTTTTTAATTAAATTAAATTTGTTGTATAATTTTTTTTCCGGCCATGGATGCTGGTGTACCACATGTATGCATTGCCCACAGAGACCAGAAAAGGGCATCAGATCCCTTCTAACTGAAGTTACAGGTTATGAACAACCAAGTGTGTGCTTGGAATTAAATCTAAGAACTCTGGAAATAAGCAAGTGCTCTTAATCACTGAGCCATCTTTCTAGATCTCTGGTTTATCTCTCTTCCATCCTTCTTGTGAGGACTCTAGAGATTGCTATGGGCCTATGTGGATCATATAGGATACTCTCTACACCTTAAAATCAACAAACCACCTTGGAGTGTACTGTGTAGAAATGCAATATGCACCTGAAGACCTAATCGCTCTTGATACATACTCTAGAGAAACTGAGGTCTACATGAACACATGTTCAGCAATGTCTAAAGCAGTCTTATTTATAGCTGGCAAAAGCTAGAGCTATTAAAAAATGCACATGGCACAGAGTGAATAGATACTCGCCATTCCCTACTCCTCTCTCAGAAGATTAAGACTGTATTTTCCAGTTTCTCATGCAGTTCATTTGGGGTCATATAGCAAAGTTTTTTCCAAAGCAAAGGGACTAAATGATGATTCCCTTCCTGTCAAAAACAAAATAACAACAGAAAAGAAAATAAAAAAATACCATGTTGTTTATGACCATACCTTCCAATTCAGTACTCAGTTGGATCTTTCAGGAACAGACTGACTGGGGAAGAGCTAGGAAATGACAGGGTTGAAGATAGAAGAGGCTGCAATCTTGAGTCAGCACTCACTGGGGCAGTTGTCTACTGAGAAAACTCAAACTGGAACTTTATGCGAGCAAGAAATGGCATTTTGATTGTGATCATCTAGTGTTGCATTAGCAGCAAATGTGTTACTTACTTCCACTGGAAATTACACAGAGAGAGAAAGAGAGGGCAGATAGAAAATGATTGAGGTAATAAGTAAATTCAGTGAAGGTTAGTAATTAGCCCTGAATGCCATCTGTATGGCTAAACTTTACAGAATGGTGAGAAATGTTGCAGGGTGTGTCCTATGTAAAATGAAAGTACTGCACGAAGTTTATGAACACAATAGTATTTCTATACATTTTCAAAAGTACCAGCACAGAACGAAGTACAAAGAAGTGAATAGGAATTGTAGGCATTGAAATTAAACTGTTTGGCAGTTCCACAAAAAATAAAACAGAGTGCTAATATATGACCCAGAAATTCTATTTTGGGATATATACTCAAGAAAACAAAAGACATATGTTCACACAAAAAATTATAAATTCTAAGTATTCATAGAAGCGGCACTAGTCAGAGTAGCTCCCAACAGAAACACTCGTGATGTTCATGAGCTGAGAAAAGGATAAACAGAATGTAGATGATAAAGAAACAAAAAGTCAGTTATCCATAGAAGTGAAATGGGGACACATATTGTGATGCCGATAAACCTTGCACACACTGTGCTAAGCAAAAGAAGGATGTCACAAAATACCACAGATCATACAACCCCATTAAAGTATAATATCCAGTATAGGTACATGCTTCATGCCAGAAAGCAGATTATTGATTACCTAGGACTGGGATTGGAAGGCTGGTGGGAAACAATGAGAGAGTGTCAGGGCTTAATTTGGCCTCTTTTAAAGTTGAAGAAAATGTTCTGAAAGGGACAGTGATAAAGATTGTACAGCTCTGCATTCTAGAATTATATCTTTCAATCATGGGAAACATAAATTGTGTATCAGTAAATCTAATGTGTACGCATATCAGCAGGAAGAGAAGTCAGCAGCATTTGGGGAGAAGCTCATTAAAGGACAATCTTCTCAGACATATGCCATTTCTTCCACTAGATCCTCATTACATTACTTGGATGCTCATTGTATTATTCTTTCATTTCATATATGGCTTATTTATAATAAGTGATACAGAATATAATGCTCCCAGAAGGAAGAAAGTCTTGACCAGTGTAAAAGTATTGGCATCACTTGCTTGTCCTCAGTCAACATTCTGAACTCCTTGCTAGTGCAATAATAACAGTCTCATAATCTAAATCTTTAATATATACTAGATACACCTATAGAAGTTATGAGAAGATCCAGGACTCAGAGCCTTGAGAAAGGTCAATAGACCATGGAAAATAGCCCATTGATTTTGCTGAATAATCCAGTTAGAGAGCAACTGATTCTACTTTTCTGCTGAGTTTCCAACATTCTATGGTATTTTAAATAACAAAGACTAGGATGTTAGGATTTGGAGATAACTATTCTTCAAAAAACAAAAAGGAGAAAATAAGAATATAACATGGGGCTACAAACAACTGATTTTAGCTGAGTCTACTAAATGATCATCATGGCAAATTCTTCTTCTTCTCATTGGACTTCAATTGAGTGCATAGTCAAAACCATCCAGTATCAAATTTACCTTGATCTTAAATCTGGTTCTTCATGCTATCAAATCAATTTGAACAGTTTTATTTCTTCCTGATAGGTCTACCTGTTGCCATTTGCCTCTTATCAATTAATCATATAGATTACATGTATATTTGTGAAATTTCAAGCTAGATGTAATGCACATATTCAGTACATAGTACATATCAATCATAGTGATTTTTATAAGGTTGCAATCTAGCTAACACATGTGCACTGGACCCACCATTTGGAGAACTCTCTTGAAAAAATCTGTAGGGTCCAATTTTACTGAGAAGCCTCTATCCCCTTGGGTTGCAAAACTTTGGGAAAGCCTCCAACAGGATTCTACTGACCTGGTGACTTCTATTTTGTCAGTATTTTCCTCAGCAGGAAACTTTACCTTCCACAGATAAAATACACTGCCACTTCCTCCCCTGAATCATTCCCTCTCTGTTCCTCCCTCCTTCACAGCAGAGCTTGGAAAGGTCCTGTGCCACCTGCAGCCCTCTCTACAATTCTGAAATCTTCGATGTGATACAAGTAAATGAAACTATATTCCTGTGGACAGGGGCCTAGAGTAAGTAACTCAAAAATCCATAGATGATGAAAATATAAACAGAAAAGCAGAAAAACAGCCAAAGAATGTGTCAGAGTCCACACTTGGACAAATGTATGCCAAAGGCAGTTGGTTTTGACATCTCAACAACACTAATGTGTATTTCTTAAATCATGACATGACACATTTCAAATACTTTCACCAATTCCTCTTGTGAAATGTTCTAGTTGTGAAATGGATCCCATCTCTGCCTATTCCAAAGGATAATCAGTTTCTACAATTCAGGAATAAAGAAATTTGAAAAGTCAAGTTTCATTTACTTCTTCATATAAATAAATGTAAGACTGCAAAGTTAAAATTCACCATGCACATGTAGATATTTATCACACACATAAGTTTAGAGTCACACATATATATGTAAACAACATTGCTACATATTCAGGAGTGAGATCTTGAAATAACTCTAGAGATGTGAAGCATTGTTCAAGCCAGCTCCCCAAAAGGTATCTGGCCCAACATCCACAGTAGTAGTAGCATAATCACGTAGACAGTTATCATGACTTGCTGCAGACTTTTATGCATCCTGCACTGCCTAGGCACTGTGTGGATATTTTCTTAATGGCTGTGAAGTATTTAAACTGAACACAACAAACACCAAATTGTTTACAAAGTGCTGGCCAACAATAGTATTCACTCATGTTAACCTGCCTCAAAATGCAGGTTTCATTTCTTGTAGTGCACTTATCATTGTGACTTTGTATAATATTTCACAATCTTCTTTTTGAGGCTACTTTCTAAAGACAACTCAGTTATTCTAAAATGTTACTGAAATATTCACATTCATACAGACAGATGTTTTCCCAAGAGATATGGATGGTTCTTATAATTGGGAAGAAAAAAAACAGAAGAAAGCTTTAAAATTTTTATTTCATTATTATTTTTAATAATAAAGAACAGTCTAGTGCAAACTAACATGCTATGTGGTCCCCTAGCAATCTGTCAGACATTGAAATATATTTGCCCAACTACAGAATCTCTCAACTTAATCAATGTACATCATACATATCAATGTGTGTGAGAACAAGGTGTCTATTTTGTTTGTGTATAAAACAAGTCCAACACTGGATCTGGAGCTATGACCAGAGGCCACGTATATTCATTGTCATGAAGGCCAGATGACTGTGTGTGACTAATGCACATGGAAAAAACAAGAATACGAGCATTAGATCCAGCTGATCTACTCAACTGAAAACTCAGCTAATCTAATGTGTACATTTGAATATGTGTAATTTCTTCAAACTATTATCTTTAAGCATGTTTCAAAGCTTTACATGTAACATATGTCCCTCAGCCAGTGAAACAGTGAAAATCTGGATAATGAAAGAACATATATTTTAAAGACTCATCTTAAAATTGAGTAGAAAAATGAGTAAAAAATTTGAACAACCACTCTACCAGAGAAAATAACATAAGAAACAATTAACACATAAAAAGTTGCTAAATATCATTAGTCATTGGAAAAGTGTGCATTAAAGTGCTATAAAGTATCACCATAGATACTAGATGGCTAAAATCAAACTCATATCACATATATTTGGAATACAATAACAATAAAGCTTCATGTTGTGATAGGGTTTATTGGCTTTCAGGGTAGACATTATATTCATCTTTCAGAGCAGGAAGTATAACAGATTTGAATGTCATGAATGAACCACCTAAGTCAAGTTCTAGGGCAAAGGCCACTCAGGTAGAAATAATGGAAAATGCGCCCACAGGAAGATCAAACAAAGAATAGCATGAGATGAAGATTGGAAATAAATTAGCACATGTCATATATGTCATAGAAAGGTACTATAGGCTAGGAGATGAGAGTTTATCCAGTGGAAGATATTTGAAAACTTTTCAATAGAAAATGTCATGGAATAATATATTATTTTTCTATATTTCTAATCTTGTTTTAATGCCAATTTTATTCATCAGCGAGATGGTAATAATTAATCATGTAATGAATATAAAAGGCTTAACACAACATCTAGCATGACTTGAAATATCTTAATGGTGAAGCTGGAGAGAAGCATTTGCTGCTCTTGCAGAGGACCCGGGTTCAGTTCCCATCACCTACATGATGGTTAACAATCATCTGGAACTCCAGTTTCAGGGGATCTGATGTAATCTTTTGGTCTCTGAATGTAACATATATGTATGTATTATAATTAATATGTCTAGGCAAAACACCAAAGCACATAAAATTAAAATAAGAACTTTAAAAAATATGTGTGGCTGCATTACCATGTTTTATGGGATTTCAAAGACTAAGACTTAGATGGCATACCATTATTATAAGATTCATTGTAAAATTAAAATGCTGTTAATTATAATGGAAATAAATAAAAAAGGGGGATAATGGAGCTTAATATGATAAGAGTACCTTATATAAACAATTATGAAAATGTCATAATTAAATCCATTATTTTGTACAATTAATATATGTTAATAAAAAGAAAAATCATAGCTCTGATTTAAAAGCTTTAGTTCCACATTATTTGGGGATTTACTGATTCATAGCATTTCATCCTATGCCATATCTTAGTATACATCAAACCAAATATATAAGCAAAAATATTGACTTATCAAAATGTCTTCCCATTCACAATCTTACTATTCTCTCATCTAATTCAGTACCTCAGACTCCATGTACTATGATAACTGTAAATGACATGAGGGTGGCCACCAGGAAACCATAGGACACTTTTGTTGTCTCTACCCTTGAATATATTAATCTGGTTTAATATCTGCATTAAAATTTGACTGTGAATGTTTCCCAACATTCCTCAGGTAATACAGTAAGTAAAAATCTAGCCACTCTTGGAAGACAGGTCCTTTGACTGTCAGTTTTATTACTGGGTTATGGTTGTACTCTGACATTGCTCTCCAAATTCACATACTGAAGTCTGAACCAAACTCATTGCTCTGGCCTCAAAGCTGTATGCTCCCCAGATTTTAGTGAAAAAAAAGTAATAACTTTCACATGTGGACCCTCTATTACAGTCCTGTGCCTTCTGAATTTACTTCCCATCATGGCTTCAATCTAGTCTTAATAATGTTGAAAGGTCTATAGCAGCAATTCTCTTTGTTTCTATTATTTGAAAATTTTCCTTTATTCTGCCTAGTAGTATGATAAATCCCATCACACCAAATTACTTAAAGGAAAATAAAATCCAGTACATTTCTACTGAACACACTGAATGCCCATTTTGACCTGCAGCTGAAATAACTCAAACCAGACAGCCACTTCTCTAGTCACTGAAGTCAGACATACAGCTAAAATATACATGTCCTTGACAGAGCTCAGTCACATGACCAAACTCCCCAAGTCTGAAGAATTGCTGTATAAAGCCCAGACTACGTAAATGAAAATTCTGGTACTTGAAGACTGGAGCTCTGGGATTAATACTACTCAGGGGTTGTGATGGCAGCTTCTGGAAAGAGATATGACTGGCTAAGATCAGAAAGTGGCGATTTTTATAGCTTCTCTGAAGTCTGTTTCATCACTTGAAATATAGGGGTTACCACAGTACAAAACTCACGGAGTTATTATGAATAGTATTGTCATAACAAGCAAAGGTTACCCATGTTAGTAAATGCTAATTAACTTCATGTGTTATTCTTAGTGGACTATGGCATGCCCACTCATCTGGCTACAAAGTATTTCTCAGTGTTTATGATGGTATTTCCAGAAGACAGAAGCATTTGAGTCCACAGACCGAGTAAAGCCAATGGCCCTCTATAATGTAGTTGGACATCTTCCAGTCCACTGGGATCTGAAAAGAACACCACCACCAAAAATCTGGAGAAGGGCCCACTTTCTACCTGATTTCTGGAACTGGTGAATTTATCTTCTCCTGCCTCTGTACTTCAGGCTCCCAGCTGTTTAGACTGAGATGAAGCTAAAATCACACCTTTGGCTCTCTGGTTCTTAGGGATTCATGGTATGCCATTGGCCTCTTTCACTCCTCAGCTTATTGGTGGTGGGTCATCAGAATCTCACCTTCATAATCTCGTGAACTAATACCTTGTATTAAATACACATACCCCCAGGAGAACACTGATGAGTATCGCTTTAATTATAATCACTGCCATTATTTCTCTGGTTTTATTTTTGTTCTGCCAAGTCCACAATATAACAGTGCAGTGAGTGGAGAATGTCATAGGAGATGACACATGGACCCTTGTGTCTGCTGTTGTTTATGACAGAATGAATCTCCTCACAGCTCCAATGTCTCCTTTACAGAAGCAAAATTACAGTATAAGAGCTACATAAATAAAAATATTCTAAAAACAACAATTTGTGTCTAACGTGGATAATCTGGTAGAGAGAACATTGAGATTGAAATTGTAATGATGGGGTTTTCCCTAGCTGCAAATTTCTCCCCATCCCCTTAATGGTACTTTATGGAAGTCACAAGATTGTCCCCAGCTAAGACTCGTAGCAATGATGGAGAGGATGCTAAACTAGCCTTCCCCTGTACTAAGATTGGTGTCTACCCTAATTGTCATCATAGAACCTACATCCAGTGTCTGATGGAAGCAGATGCAGAGACCCACAGCCAAGCACTTGGCCAAGATCCTGGAGTTCAGTTGAAGAGAGGGAGGAAGGATTATAAGAGCAAAAGGGGTCAGGATCATGATGGGAAAAACCACAGAGATAGCTGACCCAAGCTAGTGGGAGCTCATGGACTCTGGACTGGCAGCTGGGGAGCCTGTGTGGGACTGCACTAAGCCCTCTGAATGTGGGTGAAAATGTGTGACTTGATGTGTTTGTGGGTCCCCTGGCAATGGGACCAGGACTTATCCCGGGTGCACAAACTGACTTATTAGAGCCCATTACTATGGTACAATGCCTTACTGAGCCGTGATGCAGTGGGGAGGAGTTTTGCCGTAACTTGGTATGCCAGACTGTATGTTGAGTGTCCAAGGGAGGCCTAACACTCTATGAGGAGGGGATGGAGGTGGGACGGGGAGAGGTGAGGGTGAGAGAAAGGGAGGGAGGGGGAACAGGGGTTGGTATGTAAAAGGAATTCAAAATAAATTTAAAAGAGTAAATTGTAATGATGGTTTTAATTTTAAAATTAATTTATCAGTATTCGTTCTGTCTGTCTGTCTGTCTGTCTGTCTCTCTTTCTCTGTGTGTGTTTATGTATGCATGTTTGTCTGCATGTGTGCAATAAAACAATTTTGTAGAGTTGGTTCTTTCTAACTTTATTTGGGTTGAAGAGGGAATGTACATGAATCACTAGTATTGCACAGAAAATGCCTTTACCCACTGAGCCTTCTTCCCAGACCCTTAAAGGAGTATAGGAGGCTGGCTTTGAACTCATGATACACCTGCATCTATCTCTTCAGTGTATCCTACTGGCATGCACCACCATCACTAAGTTATTTCCAAATCTGTAAAAAAACAAATGTCTTATCTAACTGAAAGGAAGGCTACCAAATGGGTATCAACAAAGGGTCTTTGTAGGTAATTACTGAGTGTATACCAGACAACTACTAAGCACAGCCCATTCATCTGCTCATCACATATTCTGTATTGATCTACTAGCATATGGCAGTTCCTAAAGAATGTCAGTCAAATGCACCTTAGGTCAGGATGGTGGCAGTTGAAAACTATATAGATCTGTGATTGTTAATTTTTAGAGGAAGTAATGGATTTTGTCAACTTGCACAGATAGTAAGGGTCCACACAGAGGCTGAAATCCAGCCCCCCCAAACATTATAAATACTGTTTTACATTCAGAGAAATCTCAAGGTTGGTGCCCACAATTTGTATCAGATTTCAAAGCTGCCAGTTCCAGATTAAGGAAGTCACAGCAGGTGAAGCCACATATGACTGGTATCCTGCATCACGGTCCTTCCCTAAAGGGTCACAGAGCAGTGAGGGTCATCAGCTACTTCTGTCACAAAACCAGCTGCCATTTCCAAAACAAATATCAAGTTGCCTCTGCTGTGAGAAATTAAAAGCTTTCATGGGAAGAAAACAAGGAAACGAAAGAAGGCAAATTTAGAATAAATACCCTCCTCACATTACCCTGTATTCTCTAGTCTCTCTGTGACTGGTCTGAAAGAATGTTTTCATGACATTTTTTTTAAGTGGGGTTATATATTCTTTCTGAAGACAATTTGAGAATTCTACAAAGCATGAAAAGTAGCTAGCATTGTCAGTTGACAAAGACTCTTTGTTTGCCTAATCTTTGTCAGACTCTTGGACCTACTCTTTTCTAGCAAGGCCCCTTTGTGTACTTACAAAACCCAGTTGTAGAAAACTTCCATGCCAAGTGAGTTAGCAAGTCTTAGCACTCTTGGAGGCTGCCCACCCTCCAACCTGCAGGCTATTTCTGATTGCCATGGTTGGTCTTCAATATGAATCCTGTTACGTTAGTTGGCCTAGAATCTTTCTTTACTCACAACCCCACCCAAGGTTTCTCTTGTTCGGGTAATTCTTCATCCATTGGCCTCCATCTCTTTGACTCTACAGTTCCAACTTCATAAAGTATATTTAAAGATACGATAAAACTTTCCGTGTTGCAAAATTCCATTGTCAGGGCACTGATACATATTAAGATGCCTCTGAATAGTGCCTTTAAATTTTTTAAATGTTTAACAAGTATCATTGATTAAGTTTCTCTTTAACATAGCCCAGCAACACCAAGAGTATTACCCCATAAGGCTACGTGCAGAAAGAGGCTAACATTCTCCAAGACTCAATAACGCAAAGAATTTCACAGAAAACAAATAAACCTAGACAGACAAGCATAATGTCCCTACCTAGTCAGTGAAATTACCTTAAAGTACATAGCTGATGATATCCGTGGAGAATGCTGGATGTATCATGGTCTTAGAGAGCCTGAAAGTAATCATTAGTTAGGATATTTAAGTTTGCCAGTTTCTCAAGCATCCATGAATATCCACAAACAAACAAAATAATGATTATATCATTGTTAATAGGTAATTGATGGCAAGACTAGAGAAATAACGGAAACAAGGATCTAGTTTGCTACTGAATAACCATCAAAATAGTACATAGCAGCCAACAAAGTTAATTTCTAATTTGTCTTTCCCCAAAGTTGAACTGATATAACAAACAGAAGTCTGTGTAGGATACTCCAGCAGCAAATCTCATAAGTCACTGAGAGAAAATAGATTCTGTATGAGAAATCTCAAGGGGAGAGAGAGTGCTCAGGATAAGGGCTGGGTGCATATATTTCATACTAGATTGGAGTGACTCGTCCCCACTAGCTCACTCTAAGTTCATCTCCTTGAATATCATTTAGGATGCAATTTTATCATTGATTTTCCTCCCACTAAGTTAGATCTCAAATATGCAAATTAATTTTCATTTTAACTCCAGTCTAAATTGGTATATCAACACAAATCTACTTCTATCCAAAATAGAAACAGCCAGAACAATGGCAAATTAGGACACAAAAAGGAAAAACTAAGATCACAAAATGCTGGGAAGAAAGAATATCTGTAGTGTCTTTGGTAACTTATGTAGGCTGCCTTTTCTCTCAGTTAACTATTTTCTTTGCTGTACAGAAGCTTTGTGGTTTCATTAATGTCTTTCTAAATGTCTAACAACCATAAAATCACTTATCCTCACTTACTATCAGAAAAATATAAGTAACAATTATACTGAAATTCCATTGCACCTCAGCAGAATTCCAGCCAGCATGAAAAAAAAAAATGAAAAATGCTGTCCAGGATACAGACAAAAGGTAACCCTTATATCTGCTGGTGGGTATGTAAGTTAATCCAGCCACTATGGAAGTTAGTATAGAGATTCCCTAAAAGACTAGCAGTAGGTCCTCCATAGGACCCTGCTATACTGCTTCTGGGTATTACCAAAGGGCTTCAAGTCAACATATCACTGAGATACTTATACACCACTATAGCTATGCTATAGACTCAATCTAGGTATCCAACAACGGAAGTATTTTTAAATAAAGAAACTGTAGTTTACATACACCATGAATTTTTGTCAGCAATGAAGAATAGAGCTTTATCATTAGGAAGAAAATGAATGCAATTGGAGATCATCATAATAAGCAAATTTAGTCAGTCATAAAGATAAGTACTATATGTTTTCTCTCATCTGTGGCTCTTTCTAGACTTGTATGTTTATAAAATCATATATGTGTAGATGACATGAAGGTAGAATCACAACTGTATAGACAGCAATGGGACTATTGGAGGACTTGGAATGTATGGGAGGGATATGTTCAAGGTACATTGTATGTGAGCATGAAAACGGCCTTTGGCCTCTATATGAAAATAAAATGTAAAAAGATAAATGCTTGTTTCATTTTACATTACAGTTTCTCAACGATCCATGCAGTTTTGCAACACAGGTTAAGCACAAGGTATGGTGCTTGCAAGCCTTCCAGCTGACTTGTATCCAAACTGACTTCCACCAGCCACATTATATTCCTGAGGACTTCCCCAAATCTCAGATGTTAGTAGTATATAATTAAGCTATCTTAGAATCAGTCTTCAACCACTGACTGATAAAAGGTGGTCTGTAAATGTTTTGGCTTTTTCATCTTTGGATAGATGAATTCAAAAACTAGTGAGACACACTTCCCAGTTTTCCCAGTTTTGAACTAGATATGTGCATCGCTCTGACATTGCTTCTTTTTTTTTTTTTTTTTTTTTTTTGGAGACAGGGTTTCTCTATGTAGCTCTGCACCTTTCCTGGATGTTGCTCTGTAGACCAGGCTGGTCTCGAACTCACAAAGATCCGCCTGCCTCTGCCTCCCGAGTGTTGGGATTAAAGGCGTGCGCCACAACTACCTGGCCTCTCTGATATTTCTATGTTGGCACTTAGACCTAAAGATGATGGCCTTCAGAGACGAGGCCTTCAGGAGATGACTGGATCATGAGGGCAGGATCCATATCCTTTAAAAGAGCTGAAGATGAGCTTTTTTCTGTTTTGTCTTCCTGCCCCAAGAGGATGTAGCTTTGTCCATCCCCTCTAGAGGGTATTGCACTAAAGCCCTCTCTTGAAGCCAGCCCTTTCTGAGTGCTGGTAATTTGACTTTGATTTTTTTCACCTTGAGATCTTTGACTTCCCAGACCTTTGAAAAACTGTTGCTTAATTTAAACAGAGATATCTTAAATAACCCATACCTTTAGAAAATACTATACATGTTTACAAAGGCCATCTTCATGCACTTATATGGTGTATTTTGATAAAATTTCCTCACACACTACTACACTCCCCTTCTTCTCTTCCCATCATTAGACCTAAGAGAAACAAATTTCTATTATTTACAGTCTAGTCTAGAGCATTTAATTGCACTGCAGCAAGGAACCAAGTCACACTCCTTCACTGTGCTGTTTTATCTCTCAATGATGCTCCATGAAGTTTCCAAATGATGTACTTGCTCTTGAATCCCACCTCAAGTTCTGATCCTAGAGGGAATTCCAATCAAAATAGAAGAGGTCAAAGGACTTAGGCTTTAGAAGTGAGAAAGTACTTTTTCCTATTTACTTTTATGACTTCTTATAAGAATTAAATGAGTTAGAGTATAGAACTCAGAGAGCTCAACTGCTATGAATAATGTCATCATGGGATTTCAGTTATTGTTGCCAACTTTGCTCCAATTCTGAGGAATATCTTTTTACAAGCAAATAAATTTATAAAAGTACACATGATAGCGATGATAAATGACTATGTTACCGGTCTATGTATACTTGAATCTATGTTTTAGAATGTACTCTTTATGATTAAAAGAAATCTATGCTATGTTACACCAGCAGCAAGTTCAGACATTCTGCATTTACTGTGCCTCTTGCTTACATCAAAGGCCACCTCATGAGACAGACTTATGTATTAAAATGTCAGAATAAAATGTGTTCTTCGTTTGGTGATTGTTAAATTCGTATGTTTTTTTAAAAAAATGTACCTGTATTTGGCTTTTGTATTGTTCTCCCTGTAAGGCCACATAGTGGCAAAATCACAACACATATATTTCCCAGAAGAAATCCACATCTTTGGGTACCACAGGGCTAGTCTCTGCCTCTCCCTCAATATCACCATTCTGGTATGGCTGATCTGACCCCTCTATCTGAAATAACATTTATGACCTCTACCCATGCCAAACTTTCTGATCCCTTTACTCTCTTCATATTCTCCAGAGCATCATCAGCTGCTGGCATGGAACACACTTACAATGCTCACAGTATGCGCTCTGTCTCTTATTCAAAGGAGGGATTTATCTACTGTGTTCATTACTGTGGCCCCTACATGACCTAAAAACACATAAGAGAACTCAAGTTCATCTATTAAAAACATGGGGAACTAGTTCACAATAGTAATTGTAATATCTATTTTCAATTTTTTTTTATCTAGTCTGTCAAAGGATAAAGCAGACTTGTGTAGGCACCACCTGAATCGACAAATATAATGGTATTCATTCACTTTAAAATTGTATTTGTTGTTAGTGTATATGTTTATGTGTATATGTGTGAGGGTACATGGGGATGCAACTCCTACTATGAGTATGTCAAGATAAGATGCCAGCTTTGGAGTTGGTTATCTCCTTCCATCTTTATGTGGGTTTGGGGGAGAAAACTCAAGTCAGCAAGCTATGCAGCAAATGCTTTCACCTGGTGAGTGATCTTTCTGGCCCTCGGGTTATTTGTTTTACTCTTATCAGTTAAATAATTGAATTAGAACCAAAGGTTTTTCTGTTCTACAGTGGTGTCAACAGTCAGCAAAAACTCTGGACAACATAAGGGGAAAAAAGGACTCTTCAGTGGGAGGACTACAGTTTGTGTTTAAAATAAAATTGAAGTCAGAAATAAAAAGCTCCTTGTCCTTTTCTAAACAAATAAAAACTCTAGGGACAGTTCTGGAATTTTCTCTCTCATTTGCTTTGCATTACCTTTAAGCAAGGTATAGTGATATTGTTATTCTTTGTTACCTCAGGTGACTCCCACGTTGATTTTGAGATTTGTTCTTTCTACTAATCATTGGTAAGATTCCTCTCCACCATTCTATAGAACAAACACCATGTGAATGGCTATATTACATTATTCTATAGAGTGCACATGATGTAAAAGTCCAAACCCACCTTCTTTAGAATGCATATCATGTACAGTAGAGGCCCCACTCCATTATTCTACAAAATGTACATCAGTTAGGCTTTGTTCTACTATTCTATAAAATGGACATCATGCATAAGACTCCTGTCTTAGTTACTGTTCTATTGCTGTGAACAGATACCAAGCCAATTCTTATAAAAGATAGCATTTAATTGAGGACTTGCTTACAGTTTCAGAGGCTTATTCCATTATCAGCATGGCACAGAGCATGGCATCAGGCAAGAGTGGTACTAGATAAGTAGCTCAGAGCTACATCCTGATCTGCTAGCAGAGAACAATAGAGATTGGGCCTAGCATGGGCTTTGGAAGCCTCAAAGCCCACTCCCAATGACAACTTCCTCCAACAAGGCACAACTACTCTAAAACGCCACTCCTACTAATCCTTCTAATCCTTTCAAGAAGTTCCTCCTTCTGGTGACCAAGCATTCAAATATATGAGCATATGGGGGCCATTCTTACTGAAACCACTAGAGCTTCTCTCTACCATTTTATAGAACTCATATCATGTAGAAGGCTCCACCTCTCCATTCTATAGAATGCACAAGGTTCCAGTACACCGTTGTATAGAATGAGCTTCATGCACAAGGGTCTACTTTACCGCTAAACACAACTGTATGTGAGTGTATCATGCTTCGGCAAAATGATATCATAGAACTATCCTGTCATCCTTTTAAATTTTGATAATTCCTACCTCTAGTAAGCACAAGACTATATAATTTATTTAACTATTTTGGTTTAATTAAAGTAAAGTATAATAGAAACTTAAAAAAATTTTGCATTGTTGAAAAAATGATTGCTGAAGCCAACTCATACTAATGTTTTCAGCAAATATCTGAAATTCTACTTTTTAAAATAAACTTCATATTAACACAGTTTTTCCCACGATAGAATCTTTATAAAATGTATCCTTTAAAAATATAATTTCTTCATATAAATTTGAATACTGGTCTATCAAGGTCTGTAAAGAATTGTTTTGGGATTTTAATGAGGACTGCTTTTTATTTGTAGATTGCTTTTGGTAAAATGGTCATTTTTACTATGTTAATCCTACCTATACATGAGTATGGAAAATCTTTCCATCTTCTGATATCTTCTCCAATTTCTTTATTCAAAGACTTGAAACTCTTATGATGCAGTTCTTTCACTTGCTTGGTTAGAGTTACACCAAGATATTTTATATTATTTGAGGTTATTGTAAAAGCTGTTGATTTCCTGATTATTTCTCAGCCCATTTATCATTTGGATATAGGAAAGCGACTGATTTTTTTAGTTGATTTGTATCCAGTCACTTGACTGGTAGAATTTTTACGGTCACTTATGTATACTATCATATCATCTGCAAATGATGGTACTTTGACTTCTTCCTTTCCAATCTCTATGTCCTTGATTTTCTTTAGTTGTCTTATTGCTCTAGCTAGAACTTCAGTACTATATTGAATAGGTATGGAGAGAGTGGACAACCTTGTCTTCTTTCTGATTTTAGTGGAATTGCTTTGAGTTTCTCTCCATTTAATTTGCTGTATATTGCTTTTATTTTTTATTATTATTATGTGTTTTAATTTTATACATCAGCCATGGGTTCCCCTGTCCTCCCCTCTCCCGCCCCTACCCCTACCTTCCCTCCAGGCCCTCCTCTCCATTCCCATGTCCTCCAGGACCAAGACACCCCTGGATATATTGTTTTTATTATGTTTAGATATGTCCCTTGTATTTCTTATCTCTCCAAGACTTTTATTATGAAGGCATTTTGGATTTTGTCAAAGTTTTTCTTTTTTTTTCCTCAGCATTTAATGAGATGATCCTATGGGGTTTTTCTTTCAATTTGTTTATATGGTGGATTGCATTGACAGATTTTCAAATGTTGAACCATCCCTGCATCTCTGGGATGAAGCCTACATACAAAAAACTCAGGATAATTAAATTAATCTTGTATAATAAGAGAACCTCCAGATGTATCACCAACCCTGATTTCAAGCTCAACTACAGAGCTATGGTAATACACACCACATGATACTGGCAATGAAAATAGCCAGGTTGATCAATGGAATCAAATCAAAGACCCAAACATTAATCCACACACCTATGGACACCTGATTTCCAGTGAAGAAACCAAAATTATAAAATAGAAAAAAGAAAACATTTTTCAACAAATGGCGCTGGTCTAACTGGATGTCAACATGTAGAAGAATGTAAACAGATACATATTTTCACCCTACACAAAACTCAAGTCCCAGTGGATCAAAGATCTCAACATGAATCCAGATACACTGAACCTTATAGAAGAGAAAGTGGGAAATGGCTTTGAGTACACTGGCACAGGAGGCAACTTCCTGACAGGACACCAATAGCATAGACACTAAGATCTACACTTAATAAATTGGACATCCTGAAACTGAAAAGTTTCTGTAAGGCAAAGGACATCTTCAACAGGACAAAATGGCAACCTACAGATTGAGAAAAGATCTTCACCAACCCCACTTCCGATAGAGGGCTGATTTCTAAAATATATAAGGAACTCAAAAAACTAGACATCAACAAACCAAATGATCCAATTAAAAAATGGGGTACAGATCTGAATAGAAATCTCAATAGAGGAATCTCAAATGGCAGAGAAGCACTTAAGGAAATGTTCAACATCCTTAGCTACCAGGGAAATGTAAATCAAAACTGCTCTGAGATTCCATCTTACACTTCTCAGAATGGCTAAGATCAAAAACACAAGTGACATCTCACACTGGGAAGGATGTGGAGCAAAGGGAACACTTCTACATTGCTGGTGGGAGTGTAAACTTCTACAGCCACTTTGGAAATCAGTGTGGAAGTTTCTCAGAAAACTGGGAATCCATCTACCACAAGACCCACCTATACTATTCTTGAGCATATACCCAAAAGATGCTGAATCATATCACAAGGACATTTCCTCAACTATGTTCATAGCAGCCTTATTTGTAATAGCTAGAAACTGGAAACAACCCAGATGTCCCTCAACCAAGGAATGGATAAAGAAAATGTGACATATATATATATATATATATATATATATATTGGAGTATCACTCAGTTGTTTAAAACAATTACATCAGGAAATTTGAAAGCAAATGGATGGAACTAGAAAAAAAATCATCCTAAATGAGGTAACACAGACTAAGAAAGGCTACCATGATGTGCACTCACTCATAAGTGGATATTTGCTGTAAAATAAAGGATAACTATGCTATAATCTACAGACCCAAAGAGACTAGGTAACAAGGAAGAATTATGGGGAGACACCCAGATCTTCCAGGGAAAGGGAAATAGAATACATTTCATGAATGGACTGTTGGTGGGGATGGGGATATAAGTGATCAGGTTAGGGGGTGCATAAGAGGAGAGTACTGAAAGAGACTATTTGAAGGGTAAAAACCTGGTGTAAGGGAATCATCCAGAAATTAAAAGGATGACCCCAGCTAAGACTCCTAGCAATAGCAGATACATAGCTTGTACTGTTCATTTTCTGTGACCAAGCAAGACTTTAAGTAGAGGGAGTGGGATACCAACCCAGCCACATAACTTTTGGTCTACAGTCTGTCCTACCTATGGTATATACTAGGGTAAGGGTGGCCTAGAGATTGAGGGAATGGCCAACCAATGACCAGTCTAGCCTAAAACCCATCTAGGAGACCAAGTCCACCCTGACACTGCCTGGAGCACCAAGACCCAGAAGCTGGATGATACAGAGACCTATGATAAAAACAAACATGACTGGAGAAAAAAAAAAGTCAATGCAACAAAGCTTAATGATAGTCTTATATACTCATAGATTGGTGCCTAGCCTATTAGCTTAATTGTCATTAGGAAGGCTTTATCCAGCAACTGATGGAAACAGATGCAGGCCCACTGCCAAACACTGGGTGGAACTTGGGGAATCCTGCAGAATGGAGAGAGGATTGTAGGAGCCAGAAGGGTCAAGAACACCACAAGAAAACTCACAGAATCAACTAATCTGTGCTCATAGGGGCTCACAGAGACTGAACCAACAGCCTGCATGGACTGACCTAGGCACTCTGCATATATGTTATAGTTGTTAGCTTGGTCCTCTTGTGGAACTGACAGTGGGAACAGAAGCTATCTCCAACTCTTTTACTGGTTTTGGGGACCCAATTCATCATACTGGGTCGCCTTGCTCAGCCTTAATAATGAATCTTACTGTAACTTGATATGCCATGTTTTGTTGATATTCATGAAAGACCTGCCCTTTTCTGAACAGAATTGGAGGAGGAGTGTATTGGGGGATAAGAACAGGTGGGAGGGTGAGGAGAAGGACTGTGAGGAAAGGAGGGTGGGGAAAGTGAGGCTAGGATGTAAGATAAATAAATTTATTAAAAAATATAATTTTGCTTACAAATTATTATGTAAAATGGCCTGTGTTTTCAGTAACATTTAAAAGTCACAATATTTAAGGAAGGCATGGTCCCAAAACATAGAGGAACCCCCTTTACCGAAAAGTAACAATTTCAAACACTTTGAGGACCAAGATGATTTAAACAAGGAAAATTATAAAATGTGGATGAAGACTGGCAGTTACTATAGCAGTGGTTCTCAACCTTCCTGATGCTGTGTCCTGTTAACACAGTTCCTCATGTCAGGGGACCCCAACCATACAATTATCTTCGATGCTGCTTCCTAACTGTAATTTTGCTACTGTCATGAATTGTAATGTAAATATCTGATATGCAGGATATCTGATATGTGACTCCAGTGAAAGGGTCATTTGATCCTCAAAAGAATTGTGACCCACAGGTTGAGAACTGCTGGACTATGACAAAGTAAAGACTCTGACAGGTCTGTCATGATAACAGGTGCTTCTGACCTGTCTGTCTCTCTGTGTATGAACAACTATCAGAAATCTAGATTTCTCTCAGAAACTTCACACTGTGTGTGCCAAGCAAAATGAAATTTAACACTGTGCTCTACACTAACATCACAATACCATTAATGTCTGAAAGGATTCACATGCTCTGTACTCAGGACTTCAAAGTATGGCTCCAAGACATTCCTAGTTCTCCACTCTAGAATCTTCCATCTCCAGAAATATTTCCAAAAACATGGCCATTTGGAACTGAAGAGATCCTGAACTCAGACTGCTTTGATTCATTTCCTTTCCAAGCCTTCTTAGAGTCTCCTCATTTGCTAGGATGCCCATTGCTATGGAAACAGTACTGCCAACGAACTGGTGAGAAATGAATAAAATCTCAGTTGTCCAGAGAAAACTCAGTTGCTGTTCAAATAGGAAACATACCACAATCAGGTATATTCACCCCCAGACATGGGACAACAAAAACATCTAGTTATCAAGGAATTATCCTTAATGATTTTCAAGAAATTCAGTTATTTTCTCTGTTGTTAAAAACACAACTCTTAGATAATATTGTGCTTCATCTCTCCCATTGTTTACAATCTATTTAAAATCTCTATGTTCTTGCCACATCTAATGGTATAATTTCTGACTTGCTCTAAGAAACAGGCAAGGGAGTAATTCATCTTTACTTTTCTTTCATTGATAGAAAATAGAGATTTAATATTAGTTTGGAGCTTTTTCTTAAAGAAAATAGATATGCTATTTCTAGCTTCCATTGCAAAATTTTACATTTGTGGCCACATTTTTGCCCATTTCAACTTAAATGTTTTTGCCTATGAAGTAGCAATATATCCACAAATATATGTTAAAGGCCTGCCAGACAGAAAGCTGGATGGTGTGATGCAAAGGTGGACACACAAAATAGCTACTTTGGAATTTTCACTCCAGTGTAAGACAGAGGTCCAGTAGACCAATAACAGACTGCAGTGAATGTCTGGGGGTGAGCCAGCCATATGGAATAATTTGGGATGGTTTCAATGAGTAGATAGTAATCAGGTGTCTGGATTGTTCATTTTGGTTGTAGAAATGAAGAAAAGAACAGAGAGGAATGTAACATGAAACCTACATGAGATGACAGTGGAAAAAGATGTGCAAGTAAAAGCCTTCAAGCAGATGAGACTGAATGATGGTGGGGATGGAGAGGGAAGGAGGGTAGACTCTACCAGATCAGTGAGGAGGTGGACACACCAGGGAGGCTGCCACTGTCTTTCAAACATTTAGAAAAGGCTAAGCAAACAATTACATTGCTGGTGGTTCTAGGATCCCATACACAGTCTATGGATGCTAAAGTCTTGTGTTTAATATTTGCATGTAACCCACACATATCTCCCACGTACTGGAAATCATCTCCAGATAATCTGTAATACTTACTACATGTACATGATAATAGTTGTTATAATGTATTACTTTGGGGGAAATGACAAGAAAACTGGCTATACAAGTTCAGTATGGATCCAAGGTTTTTCAAATGTCTTATGATCTGTAGCAGTGGAATCCACAAATATAGAGCCCACGATGTGTGGACAGCTGTACTGTTCACTTGAGGCATGAATACCTAGCCAAATGTAATTGGAAAATTGATTTTGCATTTATTTCTATATATCTAAAACCTTTAGGATAACACTGTCCTAAAAACTACATGGACAAGGAATGCTCTACATACTATTTCTATAAGATGTTTTTCTTTAACTCCCTCTTCCTCTAGTGTCCATAGTTTTACAGGTTAAAGTACACCCAAGTAGTAACTGTTTCCTACATTGGAAGAAGACTCTTTGTTTTAGACAGTTCTCTCTTCCAGGATGTTTGCTTCCTGGGCCAGTAAAATGTAGTGAAGTTCAAAGGTTAGTCTTTGTGTAAGATAGACTGCTGTTCTAGCTAATGATTTTCAACTGTTAGTTGAGTTGCCCCTTTCCCTAATATTTTAACTTAAATGATCATCATTAGAAGCAAACGCATAAAGTCATATCCAGTGAACAGCTAAAGGGTTTCTAAATTGTGTATAATCCCTGCATTTTAATTGACAAGTGGAATTGATCATTGTTGTCTGTCAGATGTCTTATTTGTAACAAAAGTTTATTTGCTTCTTACTTTTTCTTTCTTTGATCCTCCCCATCACATAATCTGCTGTTGAATAGATCATAGAATAAATATTGTTTGCATGAAGTCTTCTTGATTAATTTAAGGAGTGAGACATTGGAAAAGTAGGGATATGAAGTGGTGGTATAGTACAGTACCTTGAAAGAAAAACAAGGAACTTTTCATTGCCAATAGGGAAAAATGTCAATTCCATTTAAAACTAGTACACAGTTTTCCACAACAGAACATTTTTTTAATTATAAGCAAAACTCATTTTTATAAAAGCAACAAGATACTGATTTTTCATTTTGATCATGCAGTTAATCACAGCAGTGAACACAGCAGGGCAATGGTGCCTTCATTTTACCTTTTTATGTAGAAATCTGAGGGCACAGAAATGCTGAACCTGAGGGTTTGAGCACACTGAGGAGTTTACAAAGATCTGTTAATTGAGTTAATCTTTGTTCCCCAAATGTTCTGAGTTTCATGCAAAGCTGCTCTGAGTATCTACTGAGTTGCTGTTGCCCTGCATTTATGGAATTTGGATGCAAATAAACCAGTTTGGCTCCTCTATAATGTCTAACTACAGCACATTTGGCTTTGAATGACTTATTTGATAACATTCTTAAAATAATTGATTAATGTGCATGGGGGACATATTTTGATGATTGCTTACACCTTGTTCAGTGTGCTATCTGTAATCACAGAAATGTAGTCTGGTTTTCATATAATTTATAAATGCTGTTGCATGAGCAGTAAATTATGTGTGTACCTTTGTGACAAGCTAGAGGCCAAGTTTAAATTCAAAGGCAAAGCAAAGAAACAGCCTCATCCATTTCATCTCCTTTGGTCCCTAACACCTTTATGATGACACACGCTTATATGTCCAAGTTCACTCATCCCTCTGATAAGCTTTTATCTAGCCCTATTATGACTAGAAATCCTAAGAACTTAGAAGTCAGGTCCTAGATGCACAGAGAAAGGCCATGAACGGGGCCATAGGCTGCAGGTGGAACATGGGCTCTTTGGTGATGCAGAGGGTTGCTAACAGAGTCGGAGAGTGTGAAGAGTAGAGCAACATGTTACATGTGGTGGCCAGAGGTGCTTCAAAGTTTTTATCTGTCTTTTTTGTAATATAATGGAAAAAAATACTTTATTTTTATTCCTGCTATTTTAAAACCATCTTTTCTCAAGGAAAAGTTTGTAAAGAATTATAAAGCACTATTTTGGGGGCTAGAAAAAATAGGTCAGTGGCTAAGAGCACTGGCCACTCTTCCAGAGCACCTGGGTTCAATTCAGAACACCCATATGGCAGCCCACAGCCATTTGTAACTCCAGTACAAGGGGACTTGACTCCCTTTTATGGATGCTATACATTCACACAAACATTCATACACACAAAATAAAATAAAAATTTTTTAGCACCATTATATTTCCTGGATAACTACAGAAATTTTCATTTTTTGATGGGGAGTTCAATAGAATACAAACTGATCTGAGGATTACTTTTTAGGATTTTATACCAAAGTTATTTAAACCAAGTGTCCAGTATATGTAGTGGGTTAAATTGAAAGAATCACACAACATATTAAATGTCAGGTACTCCTGAAAAATGCTTAGACTGTGTTGATGCCCAATCCGTTCCCAAACTATCCTTTTGCTTTTGTTAAATCCTTTGTCTACATCTTCTCTCTTGTGAGCATAGAAATTTCCCTCCAAAACTATTTGTATGTGAGGATCATTTTGTATGTGAGGATCATAAATCATGCCTGCTATAGGGAACCTACAGTACATCATCCATATGCACACCACAGTGGGTGAACTGACTATACCGTATCACAGAAAATGGTCATTAGGAAGGGTGATTCAGTCCTTTAGGCCTCTAGTTCCTGGGGTGACCGACATTTTAGGTCTATTTTTTGTTTTGTTTGATTCAGTTTTGGAAAATCAATGATGAGCCTGCTGGTCAGAGCACCTGCCTCTCTGGTGTTCAGTGGGTAGACTAGGCACAGAGTAGGGTGATGAACCACAGTCTGTGGCCATGTCCTGAGCAAACAAGCCTTGTCTAAAACCTGTCTATCAAGTTCTTGATACAAATGTCTAGACTCCTCTCAAGCTGATTCGGCACTTCTCTGTTTCTAAGACATTTTCTGTGTGCATTTGGTTTGAGAAATTACCCCCCACATTTCTGGCAATTCAGAGGGTTTTTTATTTAAATTCCATTTACTTATATTTATTTTTTATTTATGTACTTATTGTGCATAGGGGCTTACACATGCCTTGGTGTATGTGGAGGTCAGATGAAAACTTGCTGGACTTGGTTCTCTCCATTTATCATGTGGGTTCTAGCAGTCAAGAGGATCAAACTCACGTCCTAGGTGTGGGATTTTTTTTTTTTTATAAGCAAGTGCCTTTTACCTCTCAGAGCATCTTGTCTGACCCTCCTGCCAATTCTTTTAGACCTCTGATACCCTTCTAACAGATTCCTTTTATTTGAGATAGGTAATTTCTTTCATTTGCATGCAAACTGAGAGTCATTGCTGATACACCTGGCAGAATCCCTGACGCAACAGATAATCAATGGATGCTGTAACATGAATAATCACAACCTGAGTGTGTATCATCATCACATTTGCAAAATCGTGGGTTTTCTGATTCTGAAATACTCAGAAAGGAATTGAAAGAGAAAAAAGTCACGTTTCTCCCTGCCAGAGACTGCCTCTCTGTTTTCTGTCAGTGTTTTAGTTTTCAGTGTCACAAAGCACATATTCAGCACATATTCATAACGTGTTACATGCAGTAGAGTTAACTGAGAACTCCCCTTACAACCATGTCATTGCATGATCCTCATAATGATTATTCAATATCTACAGAGTAGTCCATCATCTATATGACCTAAAATACTGTAATCAGCCTCTGCCCTTTAGTTATACATACTCTTCTAATTTTTAATATACATTATAGTAAATAACCTTTTACTAAAATGTTGCTAGTATTTACTTCCTTCTCAAAAACTAAACACAAAATAAAAAGAAAGTTCCTTTCAAACAATATGAATTTTAAAAAGCTTTTACCAGGTATTTTCACATTCATCTCTCAGAAGGCTTTATGTAACCTTCCTACTATGAGTAAATGAGGGTGGCTCTGTCAATGCCTCTTTGTCAGTATTGTTACTTTTTACTATTTTTAATATTTAATGCACATCTCATTTTTATTTATATTTCTATTATTAATAGTAAGAAGATGAAATAGGTATTTCCTCTTGTCCTTTTTTATGTCTTCCTTTTGAATTATTTCTTTAGATATTTGGACAACAGTGTGATGTTAATTGTTTAGGATTTGCAATGATTCTTCAGCATATTGTCACATTAACTGTCATGGTTGATATCACTGCTGCTCCACAACTTTAAGTTCCATTTAAAAATGTATAGATTTGCATATAATACTCAAATCTATATTTTGTTTTGTGACTACTTCCAGTGGCTTTATATTTAAGAACTCCTTCACCTGAAGTTAATTATGGTGTTTTTTTGTTTGTTTTTGTTTTTTGTTTTTTTTGTAGCTTTGCTTTGCAGCTTCTTTATATACTTCTCAATATAGTTGAAATTAACTTTGGAGTCATGTAAGGCGTGGCTTTTAGCTTAATGTATTCTTTAGACAAAGTCTATTTCCTTGAAGTTTCTGTCACATTCCCCTATTTTTTTGTTGTGTATACAGTGTTCTGCCTGCATGTGTCCCTGCAGGCCAGAAGATGGCAACAGATCTCATGGGTGGTTGTGAGCCACCATGTGGTGGCTGGGAATTGAACTCTGGAAGAGCAGTCAGTGCTCTTAACCACTGAGCCATCTCTCCGGCCACATTCCCCTATTTGTTTTAATGCTTCTTTCTTTTTTTAAAACTTGTTTGAGCCTATGTGCAGGCTATTCTCTCCAAATGATGTATTTATGAAGTCCTTCAATAGCACTCAGGCTTGAGTTTGATGACTAGATTTAATTTTATTTAAACAGAGGAAGACACATTCATCTCCACCTGGATCCATGCTGCATGCATGTACACACCTACACTATCCATGACTTCCAAGCACATGTATTTACCATTTTCAACCACCTATAAGCACACACAACCTCTATGTACCCTGACCTAACTTTAGTCTCTGTATCTATCTACCTTCATCACCCACGACAATCCCCAAGCCCTGGACGCCATCCTTTGATTTAATTGTCCTCTGCTATAATATAGTTATTCACTCAGAACCATTTTGTTGCTTTCTACCAAGCCCCCTGAAAAAATTATATAATAGATTTGGTGGGCGGGGTGTGGGGGGTGGACCAAAACTCTTTAATAAAGTTTGTGTGTCTGTGTGTTTGACCATGAATAAAGTATGGTTTTCTGTTGCCTTGTTTCTTAGTTTCATGCATCTTGAGAAAAATTTCATAGCTTTCTGCAAGTGTTTAATATTCCTTTTTATTCCCAAGTACTCTATCTATGCACAATTCCTACTTTTTCTCAATATATATACTCACAGTTTCATGAATAGCACTACTTTCCAATATATTTTTGTCAATAGATGCTGGCATTTGGGGTAGCCTTTTACTTTTGAAAATGAATTTTATAATCAACCACATCACTAAATTCTAATGATCTAACTGAGAGATTCAATTTATTCAACTCTAGGCCAATCATGTGTAACTGAAAATCAAGGCACAATTCTGTGTTTTGGCTACTTGCATGGAAAACTTTACTTACGCATATAAATTAGATGATATTTTGTTATTTTATAAAATAACTTTTAAGGAGTTTTTTAAGGGTATGACTCTATAGCTACGCTAGAAAATAAAAGTATACGGTGGATTCTTACATTGAACTGTGCTGGCTTCCTTCAAGTATACAGTCTTTCCCAACCAAAGAATCATCCCTTGAATTAAATAAGACAAACAGTCTTAAATTTAATAAGATGTACAGTCAGCCCTTGAATTCAAAAAGACAAACTAAACAACAAAAGAATATATAAATATTTTTGACTGGAATATGCCCTAAATAAAAATCAATTTTTCTCTTATATTAATCACAACAGCCAGAGTGGTTGAAAGGAAAAAACAGAGCTCATGTGGATGGGTTCAGAAATCGCATGTTCCTCTAAAGGAACAAATCTCCTTCTTTATTAAGCATATGTTTCTTATCATGAAAGAGTCCTTAATGACTGGTTTATCAAATCTTCATTGTGCTCATGAGATATGCAGTGTTCTGTATTCTTGGAAGGATTAGATAACCCCAGTGAAGATTATGAGGAGGTTCTTAAGAAAGCCTGGCTCACAATCCAACCTCCGTAATTAATAGTATTATTGTCATATAATATGATTACTTATTAGTTTCTAGAAGGCTAAAGATCTAGTTTTCTGTTGTCTGAGACCGAGCATGATGATCAGATCTATGAAACACGCATTTGCAGAACATATATTGGTGTATTTTTTTTACAAAAGTCTCAGTTGCCAGAAAAATACTATAATCCAGTTAACTGCTAGCAAAACTGATTCTTAGAAGATGCATTTGTTAAAGCCAAGAATACTCTTCTTTTAAAGTTAGAATGAGGTTCTAAATTGTTCTTTTCATGCTCGTAAGAAAAACAAAGTTTCTGAAAAAATAGCATCTTCAAATTTGCAAAGAAAAATGCTATGAGGCAAAGTGTTCTTTCCTTCACTCTTTCATCAAACATAGATTGAGCAACTTCTGTATGCAAGACACAAACTTAATGACCATGGTAAAGCTTGTAGGCATTAAAAGACCATATAAGTAACATAACATAAATTATGATAGAAAGTATTAGTAAAGGCAAAAAAATGTATTGAGAAAGCTGGGTTGATGAGGAAGAGGTCAAGTAGGTTGGGCTGGCAAAACAAATGTGTTTTGGACATTCATGACAGCACGCCATTGTGACAGCAATATAATACGCATAATACAAGTATGATACAGTCCTAGCATTTCTGAAAACTGTAACAGGTGTCTGGATAGCATTTTATGCGAGGAACTGATCTGATCCTATCTTCTGTAATGAGATGGGGGGCCAAGAGACCAGAGTGAGTCTTGTTAGGAAGTTATACTCATGATCTAGGGAAGAGAATATGATTTGGAGTTTCATAGTGACATCAGAGATAGAAAGTCTGTTTGAGATAAAGATGTCAAAGCTTAAAGTAAAAGACTATATGGCACTTTGGGGTGTTCAGGGCAAAGGAAATTGAGGTATCAAAGATGACTTCTGCTATTCTGCCTAAGTCATCTTCATAGATTCTGAATAATTTACCAAAATAAGAAAAGAAAAGCTGTGATAATTGGCATCTGTAGGACATCACTGGTCAACAAATCCAATAGAGATAACCTTGGTATAGGGCTTCTTGCCATCCTATGGTGCCTAGTAACAGCATTATTGTCCTGTTATAAGGAGAGTCCAGTGTGTGTGTGTGTGTGTGTGTGTGTGTGTGTGTGTGTGTGTGTGTACACAATTTGGGAAGTAGTAAGTTTTAATGTGACTTTGCCAGAAAGTGCTTTATGCTAGCTCTTTCTTCTCACATTCCCTCTATTCTGCCTTCCTATGACCCATCCCAGTATCGCACTTCTTCTTACCACAACTCAGTGATGACTGAAGAAGAGGGAGGAGAAAGAACCTGTGAATGACAAGGAAACCATCTTTTCCAGACACAAAAGAAGAGTTATAACCTATGAACTTCAGCAGTTGTTACAACATGAACAAAACCTGCAAAAGCTCAAGCCCAACAAAAAGCATGAATCAGGGAAATGGGCACAGAGTCCCACACTCACCTGAAGGGATATTGGTACCTCTCAACTGCTGAGAGAGGGAGAGGTATTTTTCTTAAATGTTATAATGTCTAGTAGCTCCAAAGCTCTCCAGAAGATAGCAATACACTGAAGAATGTATAGGCAGCATAAATTGGACTCCTTGGGTTTAAAAAAAATGGACAAAAAGAGGGATGGATCTGGGAGGGACTCAGGGAGGAGTTATAATCAAAATACATTGTATGAAATTCTCAAAAATCCAATAAAAATATTTTAAAAACTAAGTCAACTCCACAAGAAAGAAATAAAGAAATCTATGGACAATTGAGATAACTCAGGAGATAAAGGTGCTGGCCAATGGGTCTAATGATCAAAATTCAGTCCTTGGGACACATGATAGGAGAAAATTGATTCTTGCTAGTTGGCCTCTGACCTCTTCACATGTGTTACAAACACATAGACACACAATAAACAAGTACATACATACATACATACATACATATATACATACATAACTGTTACAAGGCTGACCACCCTCCATCAGATTGATCTACACCAATGAGTGTAGAAGAAGCATAAATTGGACTCAGTGGGGATATATATATATATAAATAAAATTTAGGATGGGAAGGAGGATGAACCTGGGAAGATTTAGGGAGGGGAGTGGGGAGTAAATATTACCAAAATTCATTTTATCCATAAGAAATTCTCAAAGAACTAATAAAAATATTTTTCTAAAAATTGAAAGTATTTTAAAAAGAAAAGTTATGTAGCATTTTATTCAGGTATTTATTTATTTTTGCTGTTCTTTTCATTGTTCTGTATTGTCTTGTTAGTACAGCCAAAGGGGAGAAGACTATATAAAATCACTTGGGGGCATCTATAAAAGACCTAAGTCCCAGGTTGTTTTAGTTTCTGTGTGACACATAAGCGAGGTGTCTATGATCCTGCTCTTCACTATCATACTTGGGAATACAAAACTCTGATAAATTAGTTGGATTAAATATCCTTTGAAGTGTTTTCTGAACTCAAACCATTCTTTATATTCTGAAACTTGCTGGCACAGTATCAATATTATAAGGAAGGTTAGCAAACTGAGTTAAATTCTGTCTCTCCCAAACTCATGACAACCCAGAAGTTGTTCATTTGACCTAATTTGGAAGTTAGACTTTTGCAGATGTAATTGAATTAAGGAATGACTAGAGTGAGCTCTAAATTCCAAAGAAATTTAGGAATTTAGGAATTCCTTATATGAAGACTGAAATATTAACAAATGAATAGACACAGAGAAGAGGCCACACAAGATGAAGTTAGAGACAGAATGCCTGAGACTGTGAGAGCCTGAGTTGGGGAGCAAGAACCCTTTCTAAAAGCACCAGAAGGTCACTCTGCTAACACCATGGTGTTAGACCCAATCTGTAATACAATAAATTCCAATTGCTTTAAGCTACCAAGTTTGGGGTGAATGGTCATGTCAATGCTAAGAAACAAAAACATTTTTTTTGTCCAGGTGCTTCATATTGTTGGTAATGCTCACATTTACCCATTTATGTAGGCTTTGCTACTCACAAACCTGTACTGCTGATGAAGAAATTAAATAGCTTGCACAAAACTCACAGAGCTAAATACAGAAGAAATAGAGTTCAAATTTAGCTTTATCTCATTATCAAGATGACACTGTATCCCAGAACATCTGCCTCTCATACCTGTCCAATGCAGCAAACTCTGAGGATGTAGAAGAGTCATTGATAACCTGGTTTTCAA
The DNA here is from genome assembly GCF_903995425.1 of Onychomys torridus. NCBI lineage: Eukaryota > Metazoa > Chordata > Mammalia > Rodentia > Cricetidae > Onychomys > Onychomys torridus. The sequence goes on from NC_050446.1 coordinate 110,911,669, forward strand.
TGCCTATAATCGAAACTCACATTTTTAATTAAGTGATAACCTGAAACGATTGTACAATCAATCTGTTGTTCACAGAGGAACACAGTTTATTCTAACACAAGCATTCGTGAACTTGCCATCAACTTCTATTGCTTTCATTGGCAGTTCTGCTTTGCACGTGTATACTCAAAGTCAAGGTGTTATCAGATTGGACATTTGCAGCTTTAATTTACTTAAATGCATTTCCCTCTCGCAGCCTCTGTTTCACTTCCATGATACTGATTCATTTGCCACCTAACAAGATCATGAGAATAGAGAGTGCAAGTGCAAAGGAAAGCATCTAAACTTCATAGTCACAGACAGATGCACAGCCTTAAATGATAAAACAAGAAGTAAAGGCATGTTCTAAATTTCCCTTTCTTCCCTCGCAGTGGGCCATGCTGCTGATCATAACAGATACAAATGTAAGGTGCTGTTGTTGTAGAATGTCAACTTCAAGAAGGCTGGTGTGAGAGGGGCTTCTGAAAGGAGTACCTTGTCTATCTGGACTCAAGTTAAAGAAGTTGCCACATGCCACCAAATCCCACAAGAGGATCGCTGATATTTTGTGATATTTTGAAACCCTGTGGCCAGGTCTCTCCATTTCTCCAGAAGTAATTCAGTTTTCCAAGCTGTTATCAATTATTGACCATGACACTTTCTTCTGGCTTCTTTTTACCTTTATTTAAAAGATCTCCTCACATAGCCCTGTACAAGGCTGGGTTCCCTCAACTGAGATGTGAACGCTGGCAAATTAACTTCTATCCTATCCCAACGGAAAGCTCCAGATACACACGATTTCAAACAAGGATGCTCACACTTGTGCTCCAAACTGGACACCGACAGTCTCGAGACTTTTTAAGTTTATCCTCTAAGAGATTGACATTGCACACAATTTTAACCAGTTTGGAAGTGAGGTTCTCTTCCACATTCTGCCTACCGGTGCCCACCTGCAGAAGTTCTTTCCCAATCCATTGCTACCCACCAAACGAGCAGACAGAGACAAATAACAAAGGAAAACACAGTCCCATAAAGGTTCCGCTATTGCATCTTGTGGTCCACACCTGCTAAAAGACAAAAACCATATGGGAACCCTGCCCTGGCAATGCATCCAGCACCCCCTGGGAGCAGCAGGCACTGTCGTACCATCGGCAGGGCGTGCGCGAGTACATACACAAAGAACTGGTGCGGGGCTTGCTATCCTTTCGGGGTACCAGCAGACTCCTAGAGCTGGCATCCAGGGTGATCTCCTACGCCCTCCATCCCAGCATAAAAGCACTATCCTTTATTTGACCGGTGAAGAGCCCAGGCTGGTATTGCATGGGTTGGGGGTTGGGGAGTGGGCGGACCCCGAATCCCTTGCCCATCTTCGGAGGACCCTAGCCTTTGGCATCTCCTAGGAGATGCACAATCAATTGTGCTGTCATAGAGGTCTCCTTTCGCATCCTCTCTGGGCAAAGCCAGATGCCCCGGTGTAGCAGCCGTGCGCATCTTGGCAAGCGCCCCTTCTGGAGCCGCTACCCATGCAAGCCGACCTGCCCCGTGCGCCTGCCTACCTGGTGGCTGGCTGTCAGCAGCGAAGCCGCGGTGCCTTATCTGCTTCTCCTCTGCTGCTACATCTGCTATATCGCTTCGAGCGCCATGTTCCTGCTCTCCCCGGGCGCACGCTGGGGAACTACTACGGCTGGGTAGGGGCAAGGGGGGCGGGGGCTAGCGGAGGGGGTGGGGGCAGAGCCAAAGCTTTCTACTCTCCTCCCAAACCTCTCCCAGCAACTGAGCATGCCCAAGCCGCCTGGTTTCGCCCCTAGGAGGACTGTCCGCTGAGACTATTCAGCTGCTCCGGGTTTTCGGGGCAGCCGGCAGTAAGAAAGCTGTAGCAATTGTGGGGGGTGAAAGGGGAGGGGGGGAGTGTGGAGGGAGTGTCTGCACGCCGGAGCTGGAGAAAGCAGCCAATCGGATTACACTTTCCTTCTACCATCCCCCTGCGGGCTGCTCCTGCAAGTCCCTTCCGTGCGCATCCCAGTTTGCCCAATTTTGTGTAGGACCTTTGTAGAGCTGGGCTAGGAGCCTCTTTGCCATCCCTTGGTCCTGTGCTTCGCAAACTTTAACGAGTCTATGAATTGAAATGCAGATTCGTATTTAACTGACTGGCCCTGAGATTCCACAAGCGAAATAACTTCCCAGGAGATATTTAGTGCCCTGCAGCTGGCCCTCTGAAAGGTCAGGACGTGCAAGAATCCAGAATCACCTTCTGTAACCCCTGCTTGGCCGTGCCCTTTCATCAGCAATGGTCCCTTGAGCCAAAGGAGTTACCTTCTGCTTTGGATGGCGGCAGCAATTCAAGTGAAGGTGTCCCTGGGGATGCTGTGCCTTTCCTGGAAGAAAGCTCTGTAGGGCAGACACTGAAGACACATCTTAAGGTGATTGCTTAGAATAAGAATTTGGCGTTTAGGAGAAGATGGACTCTTGAGCCAATTCACAATCGCTTTCATACAAGGAAACTCCAGGTCAGTTGACCTGTTGACCTGTTGTTTCATTCATGCCTGCACCAGTCTGCCTTGTCTGCCTGCCTTGCCTGACCTGGACAAAACCTGGCTGGCTCAATGTAATGTTAAGACTGGGCTTGACGGTGAAGGAGACTGACTGGTTATGTGCACAGGCCCTCTGGGGAGCAAAAGACCGCATGTTTTTCTTGTTGACTGCTGTTTGTGGTGAAGCTTGGAAGGATACATTGTGGTCCAACTGCAGCCCCAAACCTACTCCCTGTCTAACCTTCTCCCAAGCCTTCGAAGGTATTGGTATTGTTGGGAATACTCACTACACGGAAAGACATTCACAAAACCAACCATGAGACTTTAATCTTGGAATTGAGGGAGTCACCCTTCTCCATCCTCAGCTATCCCTAAGTTATGGTATCTGATCCTATCACTGAATAGTAGAGTGTAAAACAGCAACTTTTATGTCTTAGTACACTATTTTACTCAATGACTTAAGACAGTTTCCTCGTGAACAGTAGATACTTATCATTCCCCTTGACTTGTCTGTTACATAGTTCTCTCAGTGCAGTAACTTCCCTTTCAAAAGAGACTCAGCAGGGGCTGGTACTGAAGAGATGCAGTTAAGAACACGCGTTGCTCTTCCAGAGGTGCCAGGTTCAGTTACCAGCATCCAAATAGGGTGGGTCCCAAGTGACTCCAACTCTAGTAGATCCCGCACCATCTGCTGGCTTCATTGGTGCCCCAACTCACATGGTGCACATACAAACATACACACACACATACGTACACATAAATAAAAAGAAATCTTTAAAAAACAGAATCATGGAATAGATGGTTCATCACTATTCTTGACTGATATTCATATGTATAAAGAAGATATCTATCTTAGCCTATCAAATTCTATTTTTCCAATTATATAACTAAAGTCAATAAATTCATCAATGCTGGAAGTTCCTCAAATGGCCCTGATTCTCCATTCACCAAGCACATGCTGCCCATGGGGACTCTGGCATAATATTTTCTATTTAATTTTTTATATGAGGACTTGTGTGGATGCAAAAGCCAGGAAACATTTATTGAGATGTAGTTTATTTTTTTTTTGCATCAATAAAAAGTGCACGCATGGACAAAGTAAACTATATAATCCGTATAATAATATAATTTTATATTATTATAATAAGGTAATCCTGAATAGCCCTGGAACTACTGCTAAAAAGCATCGTAAATGACAAGCTGTTCCAAAGGAAACCACCAAACTTAGACAGTTTCACCAGGACTGGAAAAAGAATTAGTTTGACACAATTTTTCCCAGAAAGCAAAAAGAGAACGCATGTCTCAACTCATTTTTATGAGGCTATAGTTGCTCTGATACCAAAACCAAGTAAAGTCAGTAAGAGAGAAGTCTTATAAACAATATATCTTATAAATCTACACACAAAAAATCCCTGAAAGGTGTGGGGGAGGGCTGTATGTATAGACCATCTACATGCAAAAGAAAAAAGTAAGACCCTATAACAGATATGTAGAAATTAACTGAAAGACACATAGATGAGCAAAAGCTAGAAAATGTTAAAGAAAATATGAAAAAAAAAACTTCATGAAATTGAATTTAGCAATGATTTCTTAAAAGTGACACCAAAAGAATTGGCAACAAAGAAAAAATTGGCTGAACTTGAAATGAAAATTCTCTATACAAAGAGCACAAGTAATGGTGAAAAAGCAAATCACAGAGCATGGAGAAACTACATGTAAATCATACATCCATGAAGAGATTATATCTGGACTACATAAAGTCCATAAAAGTCAGCAACATAAAAACAACTGACTCAAAAATAGGCAGAAAACTTGATTTTTTCCAAAGAAGATATACTGCTATCAATAAGCATTTAGAGTGACAGCCAGTCACTAGCCAAAATTTCAAAACAATGTAATACAACTAAAGTAAATCCATTAGCCTGTTATTTTAACAGAACAAAAAGAATAATTGAATGTGAAGAAACTAGAAGGCCTAAGCTACACCAGTGTAAATATAAAATTGTAGTATCATTTGAATGATATGATGAATGAAACAGTGGGACATTTCCTTAAAACTTACACAGAATTACTCAAGGATATAGCAATTCTATTTGGAGGGATATATTCATGACAGTGAAAGTAGAGATATAAATATGTGCATTTTGATGTTAATAGCAGCAAGAGCTAAAAAGTGGAGACTACCTGAATGCCCATGAAGAGATGAATGATTACACAAAATGTGATATCTATGGACATAAGAGCATTCCTCAGGCCTAAACAAGAGTGAGATTTTGATGATACATGTGACAGCAATGATTAATCATGAAGCATTCTACTAAACAAAGTACAAAAAAAATTCAATATCATAAATATTGCATGAGTTCACTCATATGAAACACCTAGATACCAAGTCAAATTCATAGAGACAAAAAGTAGATTGAAGTGTACTGGAGGCTGAGAGAAGGGAGACGTACATACATGTTGTTCAATAGCACAGTGCTTCAGTTGGTAGCAGTTATAAAATCCTGAAGGTGAAGAATAGTGATGGTTACCAAAAATATGTGCTTGAGTCTAAGACACAGCTGTGTGGCACAGTGCTTGATTACCAGGAGTGAGTCCCAAATCCCAAACTCCAGCAGTGTAACTAATGACCTAACAAACTATGTAAATTCCTTAGTAAGAAAAAAAAAGTACTCAGACACACTGAGGATTTAAGGTTCTAAGTGATAAAAACAATAAATCTGTGGCTAAACAAGGAAATGTGCAAGACATGACAACATCTAAAACATAAAGACTGCCTAGGAAAGCCGTATGCAATAAGAACTAAGGAACATAAAGCAATAACAGCAGCATGAGGGGTACCTAGCACAAGAAGGGGCAATAACAAATACATAAAATTGTCCAGAGAGCAAAACCAGAGCCAGTTCATTGGAAGCCAAAGGGGATGGTGTCTTCTACAAGGACAACTCCACATTCAAATACTCAGACACTTTATTTTACATTAAGAGAGCCAAGACGAAAACATTTTGGATACAGAATATAAGGCAGACACTGATAAATCAGAAATAGGAACTCAGAAATTAACCTAAATGTGTAAAATAATTTCATTTGTAAGAATGGTTGTATTATAAATTCATAAATCACTGAAGAGGGGATGAATCACTACAGGTTAAAGACAGCTAAAGTTCTGAGGAATTGAGTTGTAAGTGCTAGTGGCCTGAAGCAACAAGAAATTACTTTATCCAATTTAGTGAGCTCTGTCCTCTTGCTCAAAAGGAAACCCATGTACCTTCAAGGCTGTGAACTTCAGGTTTGTAAAACCTGTATGAAATCTCCTTGAATGCTTTAGGTCAAACTTCACACCAGAGCATTTGAGAAAGTTAGAACATTCACTGCTTATATATTATAGCTTAGAATGCATGAGTTAAGATAGTCGATAAAATAGGACCTTTGACTTGCATAAAAGTTGCTAATATACAAGTGTATGCAAGTGTTTCTATCCTACTGAAATCCCAGCACACTAATGAATACTAGATTTTTCTGTCAGAAGAAAAACATTGTCAGCATTATCATGTAAGACTGTCATCCAAAGCATTCCCAAACTATTGTTTAATTCTTTGTTCATAGTTGGAAGACAAAGTACAACTTCACCTGTATTTCTGGAGCTTCTTTGTCATTGTCACTGGATCATGTGTAGGTGATGAAAGGTTGTGACTTGTCATGTAGTAAAACTGTCATTGTGGAATACAGCATGGATTCTTTTGGAGAACGTCATAGCTCTTCTATTGCTTTGCATAGATCTAGTGACTTAGAGAGAATTAGAGAATTGATTAGAGTTTTGAAGAAGGTACCACATGCTCACACCAAATAACCAGATTCTCTGCCCATTAAGCCTGACCCGGGCTTATTTTAATGTTTGTTTTTGTTTTTGTTTTGTTTTGTTTTGATTTTTTGGTTAAAGCAGCGGTTTTCAGCCTATGGATCATGACCACTTTGAGGGTAGAATGACCCTTCACAGGGGTCACCTAAGACGACCAGAAAACACATAATTTACATTATGATTTATAACAGTAGAAAAATTACAATTATGAAGTAGCAATGAAAATAATTTTATGATTAGGGGTCATCACAACATAAGAGACTTTATTAAAGGGTCACAGTATTAGGAAGTTTGAGAACTGGTGGGTTAAGGCATTTTCTTGCAGATGCCAACTAAAGTCCTGAGTGTCTTTTGAGCGGGGATTTAATATACTTCCCCCTTTTCCTTGAAAACGCAGCTCAGTCCTATGAAGATTCAAGAAGGGCTTATTCAGAGAAAACCGAGGAGAATGCAGCACCTTCTTTTCTGGTATTGTGAGTTAAAGCAAAAGATATTTCCTGGATGAAAAGCTGGCACCACATGACCATCTAGGCATGTTAGAATATAGTGAAAACTCTGGGATTATCATGACACCAACAAATTTTTGTTTTTAATGAGAAAGGTCACTCAGATAATGTGGAGAAAGTTTCTAAGGATAGTGAGAATATTTATCTTCTTTAAAGAACAACATGGCTGATTTCATATTAAGTTTTAAGTGTATGAGAGGAGAGGTTGGGGGTCTTAAAATGGGATGTGCAAGATGTAGCTGAGTAATACTAAGCAGCTTTGTGACCTTGGGTATGCCATCTATGCCTCCTAAACTCCTTTGCTTATCTGCAAAATACAGATGTGAGTTCAGCTTATTTCACAGAATTTTTATGAGAGTCGAAGGAAGATACTTTGAGATGGGGAAAAATGTGCTATAAGCCAATATCAAAGTACTAGACTATTGTCTTTTCTTAATAGATTTGAATAAATGCATAAAAGAATAAAAGAGTAGTTAGAAAACTTCTGTGCATCCAACTTTCATTTGGGAAGTTTATTTAAGATTGAAATGTCTGCCTGTGTTTTGTGTCTACCAATTCACAAAGAAACCCGAGTCCCTCTAGGTCCCCAGGTGATGGGTAAATGTCTTTCTGAATGCTGTGAATATGTGTTGCTCTGATTGGTTGATTAAATAAAGCCATTTGGCTTATGGCAAGGCAGCTTAGAGGCAGACAGGAAATTCAAAGAGAGAGCCAGGAATGAAGGCAGGGAGAGACACCAGCCCGCCATCCAGGAAGCAACATGTAATGGCACATAGGTAAAGCCACAGAACATGTGTGACATATAGATTAACAGAAATGGGATGAGTGCAAGTGTAAGAGCTAGTGCATAGTAAGCCTGAGCTAATGGCCAAGCAGTTTTAATTAATATAAGCCTCTGTGTGTTTACTTGGGGGACACGAGTGGGAGAGATTTGTCCCGACAGCTGGCAAGCTGGGCAGGCACAGGAAAACATCTAGCTACACCCAGGTGATTCTAAAATAAGTAAATTTGATGTGGCAGATGCTTAGCATGTTATGTAGAATGCCCGTTCCAGGAAAGTCTTGTTTCTTAGCCAATAGGAGTAGGGTGTTTCCTCAGCAACTCCAAGTATTGCCCCAGCCCTGGGGAACTGGCCTGTTCCAGGTCCTAGCCCTTCCTGGGGCAAATTAGATAACCCGGGGAAAATTAGATAAAATAAGCAATGGCTCTGGCAATATCAAAGCTTGGCCCATTTTGGTTGCAACTCTGAAGGGCCTCTGTAGCTCCAGAACTTCCTAGAAGTTTGGTCAAAGTTGATGACATTCTGCACCTTGTGGCCCTTCCTCTGTCTGGTTCTGCTTCCCTTCCATTCATCTATAGTGTTTTGTAACCAAAGCACTGTGTATGTCTGTTCCTGTGTGCAGCTCTCCCCAAACTTGGTAACATGGAGGACTCCCTTCCCATGGCACCAGGTATCCTGTTCTCTACTGGCTTTATTTGAAGACTGTTTCTAGGCACATATGCTCTTGAGGCAACTTTCTTATTGTTCCAGTGCAAAGACCAGTGTTTCTACTTATTAACATTAATCTTTTTACAAATAATTTCAGCTGCTCTCTTCCCAAACACTTTGTTTGCATTTTTAAATTTACTTGTGCTGTTTTCTTCACAAAACTCCACATCTTTCATACTATTCTGCTTTGAATTATCATTATCAATAACAATAACCTGGTGACTAGTTACCACTGTACAGACCAATACTATGATGTCTTGAAATTTTCTCTGACAAACTGTTCAAGCCTATTTTGATTTCAACCTCATTAAAAAGTTAGGACATGGGCAGAATGAAGTCATATTCCTTGCTTAAATGTAATATGAGCAACTTCTAGCCCAGTAGCCAAGCTCCCTCCCCATTGGAATCTTATGAGCCAGGATCAAGACTTCATTGGCTGCATTTCTATCAGTTCATTGGTCTTCACCTTCTGACCAAAATAGTTCACAAAGCTCCACTCACAGAACTCTACTCTGTTCCTCCTTCAGTCATGGGGCAGAAGTCTTAAAAACTACTTAGTCATATTTCCTTCAGTAAGGAATATACCCTTTTCTACCAATTTTATGTATTAGTTATTTTCTCATTCCTATGATAGAATATCTGAGAAAGTCAAGTGCTAATAGAATCTACTTTGGAGAGTTTTCTGGTTCAAAGCAACATTGAGCAGAAAATATAAAGATTTTCTAGCTATCTGTTTTACTCAAATATACATAGCTTCCCCTCCTGGTCAAGAGTTAGAAATAAGTTTAAGGTCACAAATAAAGAGAGTACCATTCCAACAGAAGTGTCTCAACAAGGCAAAACTTGACTCATTACCAAAAGGATGCTCTGCTTATGAAGTGGAAGAAGCACTATACAAAGGCTGTGTCCATTTGATTTTATTCTAGTACAAGTAGTGACTGTGTCTTTCCCTCAGCAACTGGGGTCCAACCTTACAATCTTTCATGATTGGCTAGTTTTAAAAGACTATGCCACAGAGAGAGGAATTGAAGGGCAGTGGAAAGAGGACAGCCACTAAGTCACTTAAGTTCTAAGTTCTGAGAATCCAGTAGGGCCTTTGTAGGAACAAAGATTAAGTGGGGACAATTAAACATTTGTATAAAAGTCTTACAAGGTGAGGGATACAAAAAGTTTTCAATTTCTTGGAGAGACACAAGTTTGATAGTATTTTATAGAAAAGACTAATATTTTATGTTTCAGTACTGAATATTTTATGGATTTGAAACAATTCATGTGAAATGTTGTAACTTACAGTATCATACAAATAGTTTCAAATGACTATAAATCCCTTGAATTTAGAATTTAACCTTAAAATATATGTGCAATCCAAGTTAACATATTTGTTGACTCCATTTTACAACTTATTAATTATATGACTTTAAACAACAATTACAATGATGTTAACCTTCTGTTTTCCCCTTTTTAATTTAAATAAATTTATCTATTACACTTTGTTATGTTTAGATTATGTAGCTCTTGTTCAGTTACGAGGACATTTTTTAAAGGATAGTAGACTATTGGCTAGTTTAATAGATGGAATAGGAAGACAGAATATGTCAAAACTTCAAGAAACACATTTGAAGTTAGAAAGTTTCTTTACAGAGCATAAACTATATAACCTATTGAACAAATTCTCCTAAAATGTATGAGGAGTCTTCTAACTGATACAAAGGGTTTCTCCATTCAAATAAAACAGACAGACCAGCTCATGTAGCAGCCTACTGAAATACAAAACAGAAACCCAAATTCAAACACCCTGGATTCATGGTAAAATATGAGCATTTAAATGCAGTTCTTCAAGTTGGACACTGGTATTGACACTAAGTTCTTTCTGAAAGTAGAAAACATGTACCAAGACTAAGGAGGAGTATGGCTTTATGTGCTTGCTCTTACATCACTTAGTACTCTTCCACTTGCCAATATACTTGACCCAGTAGGTGTGGTTACAGTTGGAGAGGATTCTAAAACCGTGCTTGATGGGGTTGGCTTTCTCACAGACAACTTACATACAGATCCCACACACCAGATCCTTACGTGCTACACAGCAAAAGGGAGCTCCACATCCTTTTCAAGACTTTGTGTTCTGGCCTCTGGGTAGCATCCATCAAGTGTAGGGTCTGCAGTCCCAAACGTCACAAGAGTCTCCATGGAAATACATGGCTTTCTCCACAGCAACACTCTCCTACTGTAGCACATGGCCAAAATGACTTTGTCTCCAGAGATATTGGCTCCTTCTCTGACTGTGCCTTGGTCACTGAGCCCTGCAAAGGTACTTTAGTGTAAGGTTTGGGGGTGGGGGCAGAACAGCCACAACTTAAGGCTGCCTAGGAACAGACTCAATGTCATTCACCCAGTGATCTTAACTAGCTCCACTAAATGGAAAGTTCTGGTTTCTTGACTTGTCATCACCTGGATTCATTGCAGAGAGTAATTCATTTCCAGAGGAGAGACTTGAGGAAGCAGCAAAGAATAACTTTGCACTCAGTTCTGTACAAGTAAATTCTTCCTGTCTTAATGACTTGTGTTCATATCCATGGCAGTCTCAGGAAAAGCAGCACCCTCTTTAATAATACATGCATAACACAACATATGGACTGTCAGAGAGTAGGTGCAGCTGTCTCCTTCCTTACAAACCCCATGCATCAAATACCTGCAGGCAACCTGTTTCATCCAGCCAACTCCCCTCTCACTGCAGGATGGGGTAAGATAGTCTGCTGTCACGTGCTGCTGATGTGGCTTTCTAATATTCCTGTTTAACCTAAGCAATATAAGAAGGCAATATCATCATTAAATGGTCTGTGATTTTTTTGGGCATTGCAAATTTAGGTTTTAGTACATTTACTGCTTAAAAATGGTACACTGATGAAACAAATGCTTTGCATGCCTGCTAAAAACTAATACTAGACTGAATAATGTGGAGACATGAAGTGTTGAAATGTGTGAAAGTTCTGCTTACATTGAGCCCAGTTTATGGTCTGGGAACACAAACAATGCATATCATGGAACAACTTCACATGGAGGATGGAGAATTATAGAGGACCATAGAGTTCAGATAGCATTTGAAAATGACTAGTGTAAGCCAATAGCATTCTAATAGGAAAAGGAAGAAGAAATTAGTCATGAGAACACTTACACAAAGGATTCTGTTGTGACTAATCTTCTGTCAACATGATCGGTTTTTGTATCACCTAGAAACACACCTCTGGCGATGTCTATGAGAGTGTCTCCAGAGAAATTTAACTAATGGAAAAGACCTATCTTGAATAGCACAATGCTGTGGATGGAAGGCCATTATGCTGTGGATGATTCATTGGTAAATAAAACACTGATTGGTCAATAGCCAGGCAGGAAGTATAGGCAGGACTAAGAGAGAGAAGACTGGGAGAAGAGGAAGGCAGGAGGGAACACTGCCAGCTGCTGCCAGGACAAGGAAGATGTAAGGTATCAGTAAGCCATGAGCAATGTGGCAAAGTATAGATTAATAGAAATGACCTAAATAAGAATAAGAGCTGGACAATGGTAGGCCTGAGCTAATGGCCAAGCAGTTTAAATAATATAAGCATCTGTGTGTTTATTTTATAAGTGGGCTGTCAGACTAAGGTCTCCAGCTACAGCACAGTCCAATGAACAGTGGCTATGGGCTGAATAAAAAGGAGCAACATGATATGGTTGTCTGTGTCCATCACTTTCTAATGGAATTCTGCTTTCTGACAGGAGATGCAAGATTGCAAATTCCCGTGTTCCCACTACTGTGCGTTCTTCACCATACTGGACTTTATTCCCAAAACCAGGAACCAAAATGAACTCTTTTAACTTACAACAAAAGCTATGTCTTCAATGGAATGCCTAAGTGTTTCTTTTTCAGTGTCTGGAAATTTTCATTGTAGAAATTTTTCTCTTTTTTGGTAAGCTATATTCTTAAACATTTGTTTTTGAGGTATTTTTAATAGTAAACTTTTCCTAATTTCTTTTTCTACAATTACATTGTTGCTATATATGAAAACTATTGTTTTTATGTTGATTTTGTGTCTTGCAACTTTGTTTCTTAGGTCTGATAATTTTCTGGCAAACTGGCTAGGCTTTTTTAAGTAATGAGAATTATGTCATATTCAAATACAGTTTGACTACCTCCTTTCCTATTTCCATCCCTTTATGTCTTTCACTTTTCTAATTACTATAGCTAAAGCTTTGAGGACTGTATCAAATAAGAGAGAGGAGAGTGGGCATATTTGTTTTATTCCTGATTTTAGAGAAAATGCTGTTTATCTTGACTCAATATCATGTTGGCTGCATGGGTGTCAATAAACTTTATTATTTTGAAATAATATAAATAGCTCCATCTATTTCTAAAGTCACCAGAATTTTTTCATAAAAGTATATTGACTTGTCAAATGCTTTTTCAGCATCAATTAAAATAATTATGTGGCTTCTGTCCTGTCATTCTTGTTTTTGAATTCTTTACTCTTTTGGCTCTTTGTTCTTACTGCTATTTGGGAAGCCTGCCACCCAGCTCCCAAATAAGTACATGTGGAGGCTTATTCTTACTTATAAATGCCAGGCCTTAGCTTGGCTTGTTTCTTGCCAGCTTTTCTGAAATTATCCCATCTACTTTTTTGCCTCTGGGATTTTACCTTTCTCTATTTCTGTATATCTTTTCTTTCCTTTTTATTCCATGTCTGGCTGTGTGGCTTGTGGCTCTCCCCTTCTTTTCTCACTTCTTGATTTTCCTTCTTCCCAGATTTCTCCTATTTATTCTCTCTGCCTGTCAGCCCCACCTATCCTTTCCTGCCAAGTTATTGGCCATTGAGCTCTTTATTAGACCAATCAGGTGTTTTAGACAGGCACAGTAACATAGCTTCACAGAGTTAAACAAATGCAACATAAAAGAATGAACACATCTTTGTATCATTAAATAAATGTCCCACAGCATAAACAAATGTAACATATCTTAAAATAATATTCCACAACACTCTCCCTACATTTATTTATATGATGCATTACATTTATTGATTTATGTATTTTTGAACAAACTGCCTTTCTGGAATTAAGCCCACTTGATCATAATGTTCAATCTTAATGTATTCTTGAATTAGTTTTGCAAGTGTTATGTTGATACATTTTGCAACTGTGTTCATCAAAGAAATTGGTCCATAGTTTTCTTTTATGTTGCATACTTACCAGGTTTTTGTATCATAATAACACTTTCTTCATATAATTAATTTGGTTTCTCACTTTCTCTTTTATGGAACAAGTTTAGGAAAATTGGTGTGAGATCTTCCCTGAATATCTGACAGAATTCAACAACAAATCTGTTCAGTCCTGGAATTGTCTTTGAGGAATAGCTTTTGATTACAGTTTTAATGTCATGCTTCTAATGGATCAGCTTAAGCTTGTAACTTTAGGGCTTAATTTGAGTAAATAGTGTGAATGTAGATACTGTTCTATTTCTTCTGTATTAACCAGTTTTTAGAGTATAAGTTTTCATAATAATCTCTTATAATGTTCGGTATTTCATTAAAGTTTATTATAATGACACCACTTCAAATTTCTGATTTTATTGCCTTATCTCTTATCTGTCTTTCATTTATCAGTTTGGCTGAAGGTTTATCAATTTTGTTAAGTTTTTTGAAGAACTACTTCTGGTTGATTTTTATACTGTTCTTTTAATTTCCACTTCATTTATTTCTTTCCTAATCTTTTTATTTATTGCTGTCTACTGTTTTTCAGATAGGCTGCTTGATGTTTTTACAGAGACTTGAAGTGCATCATTATTAGGTTGAATATTTGATATCTCTCAGATTTTTATTATGACTATGTATAAATATAAACTTACCTCTTAGGACTGCCTTGGCTGTGCCCCAGAGGTTCAGATAAGGATGTGTTTTCATTATTGTTTGTCTCTAGGAATTTTTCAATTTTCTCTCTGATTTCTTGGGTGATACATTATTCATTTAAACACATGATATTTAGTCTTAGTCTATAGATATTTTTGTATTTTCTGCAGCTTCCTTTATTGCTAGTTTCTAATATTCTATTCTGGTCTCATAGGACAATGTAATTATCTCAATTGTGCACTTGTTGAGACTTGATTTGGGTTCTATCTGCTGCTGAGAAAAATGTACATTCATTATCTGTGTGGTGGATTATTCTGTATGTATCAGTTAAGTCTAATTCATTCATAGTGTATTTTAGTTGTAAGGTATCTTTTATTGTTTTCAGCTCATAACCACTATCTGAACATGAGAATAGAGTACTGAAGTCTTCCACTTTTATTATATGAGGACTTACATGGTCTTTTATGTATTTTAGTATTTGTTTTATGAAATTAAGAGCTTGCTCCAATATTTAGTGTATAAATATTTATAATTGTTATATTTTTGATGCATTCTGAATTCTTCTTTTTATTAAAATGTAGTGTCCCTTTTATTGTTTTTAGTTTTGGTTTGAAGTTTATTTTGTCTGAAATGGGGATAGTCATGCCTGCTTTTTTGTTTATTTGTTTTTTATATTTTTCAATTGTGTGGTAGTTTTTATTCTTTGTTAATTGTTTTGGATGTCTTTGCTAGGTAAGTGTGTTTCTTGGAGACAACATACAGTTGATTTTTGATTTTTGGTTTGTTTGTATATTTGTTTTATTTTGTTTTAAGCCAGTTCATTAGTCTATATCTTTTTCGTGGTCAATTCAGGTCATTTATATATAAAGTTATTATAAGAAAGGGTTACTTTTTCCAGTAAATTTATGTGATGTTCTGTTTTGATGGATTATTGAAATTTCTTTTTCTTGTCTATATTAGTTTTGAGGATTTGTTGCATTGTTGTGTTGACATGGTTGTTTCTTTTCCAAGTCTTATTTGTTCATCTTTTGTTTTCATAAAGTATATACTCTCATGTTTTTCCATCAAGAAGGCTATCTTTGGGACTGGAGAGAAGCATCAGTGGTTAAATGCATTTATTGCTCTTGCAGAGAACTGGATTCAGTTCTCAGCACTCACATGGAGACTCACAACCACGTATAACTCTGTCTCCATAATATCAGATGCCTTCCATAGGCAGCAGGACTGTATGTGGTGCACATACAAATATACAGGTGCTATGTTCATGCACATAAAAATGTAAATGTAAATTATTTTAAAAGGTTGTTTTTCTCTTTCTTCCTATTAAGTATTCCATTAAAAATTTTCTTCTATGCTGGCTTGGTTTTCACAAATTGCATTAATTTGTGTTTGTACTGGAATATTTTTCTCCATCAGTTTTGAAGACAGCTTTGTGGTGGGATAGAGTATTTTTGACTCAGAGTTACTTATTTTCAGAGCTTAAAATATTTCATTCCATGTTTTTCTGTCATTTATGATTGCTGATGAAAGTATGAGGTAATTTCTTATATGTATGTCTTTATATGTAGTTGATTGTGTGTGTGTGTGTGTGTGTGTGTGTGTGTGTGTGTGAATACACATACATGCACACTGCTTTTAGGATCATTGTACATTCTTTGTACTTTTGACATCTTGACTATAATATGTCATGGAGAGTTTCTTCTTTGGTCATGTCTATTTGGAGTTCTAACTACCTCTTGTATTTAGACAGCTACTTGTTTGTATAAATTTGGAATGTTTTCTGCTATAATTAATGACGTAGCCTCTATTACATTTGATTTTACTTCTGCTCCTTCTATAAACTCTCAGGTTTGGCTTATTCAATGCATCCCATACCTTTTGGAAATATCATTCATGCTCGTTAGTTACTTTTTCTTTGTTTATATCTATTTGTATTATTAACTCAATTTTGTTCTCTATCCTTGAAATTCATTCTTCTCCATGGGATTGTCTGTTAATGGTGTTATCAGTTGTGTTTTTTATTTCCTTGACCATCTCTTTCATTTCAAATATTTTTGTGGATATTTTTCAATGCTTTAATCTTTTTGCCTAATTTTTCTGCAACATTTTGATCTTTTGCTTCCAATTTTCTGTTGCTTTCACTTTGGAGACTATCTTTTCAAGTCCGGAATACATTTCCTTAATTTGTGAATTTGTTTGATTCCATCAATATGATCATTAATTATTGTAAAATGTAAAACTCCAAATTCTTTCTTAGGTATTTCAGCTATATCTGTAGCTTTGGATCCCTCATAGGTAATGTGGCAGTTGATTATGGGTAATAGTGGTAGTGGCTGTGTCATATTCTTTGTTGTGTTTTTGTACATTTGCCAGAATGGGTTTCTTTTGACTTACACTTCTTTAGAAACTTTTGAGGTGTTTTGTTTTCTATGGCTCTTCATAGAGGAATATTTACATGAAGTCAGCTATGGGGACTCGTTAAACTTATTGTTGATTCTTAAAATGAGTCTCTGAGATGATCCTGCTTGGCTGCATTCCAATAGGACCAAAAGTCAGACTGCACTCTAGGGACAGAAATTATCAGATAGGGATCAAAACCATGATCACCTTTTGGGTTCTATGAACCTACCTGGAGCAAGTTACCAAACTTCAGACACACTATATTGAGCTGTGTTTAGAGACATGGGCCCATAGTAACCTTTGTGACCACAGTACTACAGACTCTAGATATTGGAATGTGACGGGAACCTCAGAACTTCACACACACACTGAGCTGGTGCTCCTTGCTCCTACAAAGCCTTTAAAAGATGTCTAAATCTAATTTGTGATGCTCATAGATCCATGTATTTGGAGATGTTTCTGACCTGCTGGGGACCGAGAAAGGAAAACTCATTCTCCTTTACCTAGATGTCCTCAACTATCCCTAGCTCCTCAGGGGTGGGGATTCTTGAAGCACTTCCCCCTCCATGCTAAAACATTGACTAGTTTGGTCTTGTGCAGGTCTTGCATAGGCAACCACAGCCACTTTGAGTTCATAAATGGAGTGGGTCTGTCATGCCCAGAAGTTACTGTTTCCTCCAGTCACCCTAGACATCTGGCTTTACAATCTGTCTATCTCTTCCTCTATGACAGTCCCTGAGACTTGGTGTGTGGTGGGGGAGTAATGTAGATGTCCCATCTGTGATTGAGTGCTCCACTGATGCTTATTCCCTGCACTTTGACAAGCTCTGAATTCCTGCATGAAGCACTGTTCATGACACAAAGAAATTTCTCTGAGATCTCAAAGCTGCCCTAATGTATGGGTAGAGAGATAAAAATATAGAGAAAAGTTTGGTAATATATCTATTTGACATTCTAATATAATTAGGTGGTTTACCCCAAGGGTCTATGAGTTCTCTAATCATGGGCTTTCGGCCAAATTTACAGTACTAAACATGCATTTCTTCCTGTGGAGTAAGCTTTAAGTTCAATCAGAAAGCAATTGGTTATCTCTATAACATTCATGGCACTACTGTTCCCATGAGCATAAACTCACCATGCTGGTCATGATTATCTTTCATAGGGTGTATATCTGAGTAATACTGGTGATAACTTTCCCCCTTTGCAGCCTACATACCATCTTCTGGTACTATGAAAGCTAGCCAGAAGGGAAGAAGCTACCTTATCAGTGCTGACCTGATTTCTATGTGTACTGAGATCAACTCTGCGGAATCTTCAGCAAATAAGATCCTAACTTCAAGTTCTAGGAGGTTTAAGTGACAAGGTTAGAAGGGGAGGACAATGTATATAGGGGAAGTATAGCTAACACTAGAGGGTTTTAAAAGACCATGTGAAAACTGACTAAATTATAAGTTTTATATATAAACATGTGTGTATGTATATATATATATATATATATACATTTATATGTGTGCATGTATATATACATATATATGTACATATAACACTTTATTATATAAAATTTCATTTATATGTGTGTATAAATATATATATAATAACACACCAGAATAGGACAAAGCAAACAAGCAGAAAAAAATAGCCATAGAAAAAGTAAAAGAAATGCATGTAGACAGATGCTGAGACACACATTTTCACACATAAAAAACCTTTAAAAACAAAATCAGAAACCATAATATATAAGCAAAAGATCCATAGTGTTAAAAAACGAAGTCCAAGACAATGCATGGTGAGACAATGCAATAGAAAACAAATAAGACAAACAAAAACAAAAATGAAACAAAACCCTCCAAATAGACGAGTTCATTTTGTGTTGGGTATTGACTGTTAGGCACAGGGCCTGCCTTTATGTGTAATTTGTATACCCAGTGAGACTCCACTTTTTTCCTTTTTGAGTAGTTATCAGTTGGAGATATCTTCTGGGATGGGGATAGGGAATGGTGCTAACTTCTCTATTCAGAGCAGGTACCCTATCTGGCTTAGACCTGTGCAGGCTGAGTACTTGAAGCCACAAGCCTTGTTTCCTTGGCCTCTTTCTTTTTTTTTAATAAATAATTTTTCCTTTATTATTATGTGTTTTAAATTTTATACATCAGCCATGGGTTCACCTGTCCTCTCCCCTCCCGCCCCCACCCCTACTTTCCCTCCAGCCCCTCCCCTCCATTCCCATGTCCTCCAGGATCAAGGCACCACTGGGGATTCATTTAATCCTTTTGGATTCAGTACAGGCAGGTCCTGTCACCTCCTTCCAGACTGAGCAAAGTGTCCCTGTGTAAGCCCAAGGTTTCAAACAGCCAGCTCATGCACTAAGGACAGGTCCTGGTCCCACAGACTGGGTGCCTCCATCTCCACTGGCTCTTACAATTTTTCTACTTCCTCTTCTACACAGGCCTGAGCCCTGAGGAGAGGGATTTGATGGAGACATCCTTTTCAGGACTGAGATTTCCAAGGTCTCTCACACTCTACATAATGTTCAGTTGAGGATCTTTGCATTTGTTCCCATCTCCTGTGGAAGGAAGAGTCTATGATGATGACTGGGCAAGATACTGATCTATGAGTATAGCAGAATGTTTGTAGGAGTCATTTTTTTGCTACTTTCCTTTAGCACAGTGGTTTTCAACCTTCCTAATGCTATGACTCTTTAACACAGTTCATGTGTGGTGACTCCAACTATAAAATCATTTTTGTTGTTACTTCATGACTGTAATTTTGCTACAGTTATAAATTGTAATGAAAATATCTGATATGCAGGGTATCTCATGTATGACCTCCATGAAAAAGTCATTCAATCCTAAAGGGATTGAGACCCATAAGATGAGAACCAGTGCTTTAGCAGAAGAGTAGTATGTATTTTGTTTTCCTCTAGGTCCATGGCCTATTTAGTCTCTGGTTCATGGTCACCCATGCAGTATAAGGCATAGGTTCCATCTCATAAAGTAGACCTTAATTCCAATCAGATAGTTGTTGGTTAGCCCTACAACATTTGTGCCATTATTGTACCAGCATATCTTGCAGGCAGATCATCATTGTAGATTTCAGGGCTTATAGCTGGGTTGGTGTTTACTTCTCTCTTCTAGTAGTGTGTGGAGTACCTTCCAGTACCATGAACACTTGTCGATAGGGATGAAGGCTCTAGGTTGGCACCAACGCAACTTCTTTGTGTTCAATGAGTTATGTGGTATTGTCAAAAGCAATATTGTTTTACTATCAGTTTGTGAAGAACAACCAATAGCCTTGGTAATAGTCTGGGTTGTTTGGGGTTCTGTGGGGCCCCTTTGAACAACAATTCACTTAGATGGAACCTATTCCTAGCACTGAAAGTTTTATTTGGTGGTGAGATATCTACTTAGGGTTTTGCCTTTCCAATAAGTTAGTCATTTCTATTTCTATTTCATTTTATTCATATATGTGCATATATACACATATATATGAAGGTATATAAAATATATATGAAACTTCAACTGTATTAGGTTTCCATATGACCCCTCAAATGGTTGTTTTAGCTGTCCTTCCCAGTATTACTTCCCTTATCCCCCTCTTCTCTCTCCATCCCATTACAGTCCTCCATCCATCCATAAGTATATATTCTATCTCCTTTTCATAAGGAGGTCTTTTCCTTCATCTAATCCCTTACTCTATACCTACCTCTGCAGTTACATGGATTATAGATTGCTTATCAAGGACTTAACAGATAATATCCACATACCAGTGGATATATACCTTATTTTGTCTTCTGGGGTCTATGTTACCTCACTCAGGATAAATTTCTCTTACTTCATCCATTTACCATGAATTTTATGATTTAAGCAGGTGAGTAATATTCCAACATGTAAATGAACCATATTTTCTTTATCCAGTCATCTGTTGGTAGATATTTAGGCTGTTTCCAATTTCTGGGTATTATGGATAGAGTAGCAATAAATATAGTTGAGCATCTGTCTCTGTAGTAGTATGAAGCATCCTTTGGTATTTGCACAAGAGTGGTGTGGCTGGATCTTGAGGTAAATATGTTTCCAGCTTCCTGAGGACCTGCTACACTGATTTCTATAGTGGCTGTACAAGGTCATACTCCCACAAGCAATGGATACGTGTTCCCCTCATTCCAAATCTTCAGTAGCATGAGCTATAATTCGTTTTATTGATCTTAGCCATTCTGATAGGTGTAAGATGGAATCTCCAAGTAGTTTTGATTTGTATTTCCCTGATGGCTGAGGATGTTTGATAATTCTTTAAGTGTTTCTCAGCCATTTGTTTCATCTTTTGAGAATTTTCTGTCTAAATCTGTACTCCATTTTTAATTGGGTTATTTATTTTCTTTATGTCCAGGTCCTTTTTTGTTGTTCTTTATATATTTTAGAAACTTTCTTGGATGTGTAGTTGGTAAAGATTTGAATAGCAGTTTTTAAGGGTGCATATTAGACTTGGTTTTATTCTATATAGAGGACTGGAATTTAAAAAAAATGAAGCATTACCTGGAAATAAATGTTTCTACTGGCCCTCACAAAATACACAGTATCTTGGTTCTGGCACCCAAAAGGAACTGATCCTGAGGTAAAGATTATTTATACAGATTTATTTATGAGTAGATCCTTGGTGACAAGAATAGAACACTAAGGAAGTGTGGCCAGAGCAAGACAAGATAGCAAGCCTGGTACTCTTATTTGAATCTGGAAATCAGGTAGAAGAAATAATGTTGAGTTAATACATCTAATAGCATGAGGAAGCTGAGGTTTATACATAGCATACTTGCAGTTGTTGTGGAGGGATTCTACTGAGATAGAAAGTGTGTGTTTATTTCCTTCATACTCTGAATTCATGAAGAGCAGTTTGTATTGCCAAATTGAACAAAATATCATGGATGCTTCAACTTGGAAATTGGATTTTTTTTCCCATGCTAAAATATATAAGCTCAGTTTGATTTGATGGAATGTTGAAAAATAACTTGAAAAAGAAAAAAAATACATTGAAGAGTAGGATAACAGGCTCCAAAGTTCATTTTCTTTTTGTCTTTTTATTATTAGTTACCATGATCTTGACAGCTTGCTATTTTATTGAATAGTGGTCTGAAATTTTTCCATTGCAATTATATACATTACTACTTGGGTTTTAGTTTGAAATGGCTCTGCTAGAGAATGTCAATAAGAAGGCTATGAAGGTAGACATTTATTTTGCTCTCAAAATTAAATACGTCAAATTTGTTGTGACTCTAGGTAAAGACGGTAGTTAATAGTATAAGAGACCCAGAATATGTTTACCTTGCGTTGTGTCAAACATAGCTCCTGCTCTCAAAATCACCGTGGAATGTACAATCGTTGCTGGAGCTCTCTCTGCTCTGGCAACTCACTATTGCTTGAAGAGGAGGTGAAGCTTCCCAGAGCTGTAGTGCGCGTGTCAGACGTTGCATACCTTATTTTATTTTGCATCCCATTGGAAAGAACTTGCACATGAGACAGACTTCGCTGTAAAGGAGGCTTATAAAAGAACTTCATTCCCAACATCTACCTAATAATAAAAATGGATGTACTATTTCTGAAAAAGTAGAAAAAGAAAATTATCTTTTTTATAAGTCCCAAACAGGAATATAAATGTTGAAAATCTAAAATATGATTAGCTTCTAACAGAAAGTTTTAGTTTAAGATAAATACATTATTTTGATGAATGAGAAACCAATGTTTTATGTACTATCCCCCTGAACTCATACTTGGGTTAAAAAAAAATCTATCAATTCAAATAAATAAAGCTATAAAATAAAAATCTTCCTTAGGAATAACATAGTCATATTCCAGATGAATGATGTGAGTGTAGTATATAGTTGTGAAAACATAGAAATTAGACTCTTATAAGGGGTTCTTTTTTATATTAGATATATTATGTAGATATTTGGCCTGTGTGGATGGAGGTGAGTACATAGGGAAAACTTTGCAAACACACAAAGATTTTTATAGATTTTTTTCTCATTGGTGTGGCCTCCAACTCAAGTATTTGCTTGAATCTCAAGTATTGTTTAAGTGAAAATGATATGATAAACATTTTCAGGTCCTAAAACAAACTCACAGGAAAAAAAAGAAGGAAGTTTTTAAAAGATAATAGGAGAGATATTTTCAAGGTCCAGTCTTTTATCACCATTACAATAAAGAAAGAAAGAAAAGGAAAAAGAAAATCCTAGGAGAAACATGTTGCTGGCATTGTTTTTACTTAGAAATTCAGAAGCAGATTTCATGGTTAAAAATAAAAGCATAGGTCTCTTAAGAAATACAGATAGAAACAAAAAGATCTGTGAACCTTCTTGGGTGATTGTGATGGAAAATCAAAGGCACAGCTTTTTCAGGTTGATTGGCCAAGCTTTCTGGGAACCAGAAAAAGAATCCATCTGGACATTTGCTAAAGGATACCAGATGGAGCCTTACCATGTGACACTGAACAGTTCTTTCTGCCATAATGTACCACTGGTCCAATAGTGCTCTTTGGAAGGATATTACTGCAGACCCAAGAAACCATTTTTTCTCTTATGATTTAACTCCAAACTTGTTATTCCTTGGCTTCCTCATAGGAAGAGAAGAAGTTTCTTAAATAGTCTCATTTCTCTCTATTTTTAAAGTTTAAAATTTGGAAAAGAAAAAGAAAATTGTTAGCATGACTTTGTATTTGAGAAGATTCTGGAATAATCCATTAAAGACTAATTTTCAGAAATCATATACGTTGATTAGCAACAACAACCTTTCTCATGTGAATCAAACCAAACAATGCAAGAGACCTGATAACTATGAAACATTCCTTATCATTTGTGAAATATAAAACTTAGCCTCACTCCGTCTACTGTCTTCTTTCACAGGTCATTGTCCTTGAAAACTGTCTATACTTTTAGCAGTCTTTAGGTCCTAGTTAATATTCTCTCTTCACTATAATTCTGATTTTTAGTTGCCTTTGTTCTTATTATCTTTAATATTGGTATTGATCCTGTTCCGTAGATAGTCATCTCATCTAGTGTTACTCATTTGTTAAATAGGTTAGCCTATCATCCTCTTGCCTATGTCTCAAATTTGTTCCTTCCGAGTCTTAGGAAACAATCTCTTTACTATTTCCTCTAAGATGTTTATTTCAAGTCCAGCTCCACACTCACTTCATCAAGACCCTTCCCCTTGCCTTCCAAACTTCCCTCCAGTGCTAACCAAGAGTAGTACATTATGTTGGTTCATACGTTGGTTCATTCTTTTAGTAAAGTTAAAATTCTTTTAGTGATGTCACAAGACAACCTGTGAAATTACATAACTAAATTTTGATGTCAGAAAATCATAGTATACTATGTAAATTAAGTCATAAGCCATAGTCATCCACAAATAACCACAGGGATGGTGCTGTATAAACAGCAGCAATTTGCTTTGCTCATCCACTTTTCCAGAATCATCTTGGTTGTAGCTGATCTCCCTCATCCATGCTTTTCCTTGATCTTCTCCATATTTTTACTCCTTTTTCCTTCATGTTTTAAGTGCAGTGATCTCACTTCTCCATCAATAGATTCTCTCTGATCCTGCATCTTCCTTTACAGAGATAGAGACTCTTTAGGTCATGTGGATATTAAAAGAAATCTGGAGGAAGCTTCAATATACATGAAATCTTAAAACACATGAAATCTTAAAACACAGTTTGTGGAAACGTTTGTGGTTAAGGAGGGGAAAGGAGAAAACAAAATACCCTCAGGATAATTTAGTGGCACATAGAGAATACTGTCTGGATCACATCCTAGGCATTCATGAACTTCTAATTTGTTCCATTTATTGTCTAGTGTATATTAATCTGCTTTCACTATATTACTCCATTGATGGGAAAATGCAAAGACAAGCATGTATAGCTTATAAGTGTCTATTCTGTGGCATTATTGCCACTAGGGCTGAAAAGCGATTCCAGCCTATGAAGAAATATATCCATAATTTTTGTTTTATATTAATTTTTACTAAAATATGCCAATAGGTAAATATGAACTTATCAGGCACTTCCAATATTCTCACTTTCCTGCTTTCAGAGCATTGAACATCTACATAGCTACATATTACTATGCTGAGAGTAGATGAAAAGAAATAAAATTATTAGGTATACTGAATGGACAATGGATAGCAGGAGGACCAGTATGGATGCAGGAAAGCTGAGAAGTTTATGTACAAGTCCAATAGGGCGAAGGGTCATGCAGAGAGGGAGAGAAGCATATTGGAGAAATATTTAGAATATATTTTCAGACTTTCTTAAAGTTTGAATATAAAGAAGAAGGAACAGTCAAAGATAATTTTAGGGTTTCTATCTTGGAGAATCTGGTAGATATGGTTTAACAGGACGTGGCTTATAGGGAGGATATAGTACATGTTGGTGGATTCTATTTTTTCCCCTCTTCTGCTAAGGAGTTTTGCTTACTCTGTATTAAGCTCAATTCCACTGTAGCAGGTTCTAAGACAAATTGAATGCAAAGCATTGTTTTGAGGAAGCAAATGTGAAAAATAAAGGATAGAAAAATATAAAGGAAATGAGCAGGAATTCAATAACTACTAAGAGGAATCAGTGGTCATTCTACTGGATGACTCCAGAAGATCTGAAAACATTTTTAGGTTCCTAAGACTGGTACTGATGAATATGGAAAATTTACATGATAAATCATAACCTTTCTTTAATGTTTGAATAACTGCTTATGGGAAATAGCTTGAGTCACTGCTCATCTATCCTGTGTTTTAGCCAACGTAACTCTGGAATCCAGAGAAATACTCAGGCTTTCCCAGTAAGTCAAAGGGTACACCGCAGAGGTCAAGGCCAAAGGAATATTGGCAGAGCATGCACAGTGTCCATTGCTCTTAAATTCTTTCCCTGAACAGTTTGTGTGTGTTGTGTGTGTGTGTGTGTGTGTGTGTGTGTGTTGTGTTGTGTGTGTGTGTGTGTGTGTGTGTGTGTACATGTGTGTGTGTGCCTGTTTACACAGAAGTGGTATGTATGTGTGCATGCATACATACATATGTGGGTACACACATTCACAGATGCACATGCCAGAGTATTTAGAGGCCAGAGGAGGGTGTCAAAAGTCTTGCTCTATCAGCTTGAGACAGTCTCCCACTGAACCTGAGTCTGCCATTTTTTGGTTTGGTTGATGAGCATCAAGGCACCATCATCCTCCCATCACTAGTACCTTACCCACAGGCTTGGGGTTTACATGTGTGCATGGCATGCCAGCTTTTTACATGGATGCCAGGGGTGAGCAGATTCTCATGCTGGTACAGGAGCCATTCTTTCTAACTTAGCCATCTTTTGATATCCAACAACTTTAATTTAACCATTTCTCTAATTTACCCAGTCTCTAAGTGGGACAATGCTTTTGTACACTGGTTTAATAAAACGATGATTGGCCAGTAGCCAGGCATGAAGTATAGGCAGTATAAGAAGAACAGGAGAATTCTGGGAAGAGGAAGGCTGAGTCAGGAGAACACTAGCCTGCCATCCAGGGAGCAGCATTTAATAGCACACAGGTAAAGCCACGGAACACATAGCAACACATAGATTAACAGAAATGGGCTGAGTTTAAGTGTAAGAGCTAGTCAGTGGTAGGCTTGAGCTAATGGCCGAGCAGTTATAAATAATACTAAGTCTCTGTGTGATTATTTTATAAGCAGGCCATGGTACTGCAGGGCCCAGGCAGGATTGGAGAAACTTCTAGCTACACTAAGTTTATTTATTCTATCTAATCCTTTTGCAATTTTTCACTTCTGATTCATATTCCCAGTTCCTTTTTATTTCCATATTTTAATTAAATCATTGACCTACACTGTCTTTGGCCTCTAAGTGGAAATAGTACTCTCTGTATCACACTGCACCCATAACCTCATACATAATTATAATGAGAAAAAATAACTGTGGAATCATGCAAGAGTATGTGTCTGTTTTGAAGAAAATTCAAGTAGATGGATTTAAAGTCCACTGTGTTCAATGCAGGTCACGATGAAATGCCACTGGAAATAATAGAAGCTGAAATGTATTCCTCAGTGCTTTGGTTTTCAGTGGAAAAGAGAACTAGATGAATGTCTAAGCGGTCCAAATGCTGAATTGCTCCTTCTTTTCATTAGTGACCGCTGTGATGGAGTGGAGTATACATTTGACAACATTTGCTCATACTGCCAAGTGGGCAGTAACTGCCAGCACTTTGGAAAGCTGAAACATATAATACATCATTTACAACTGGGCAAGGATTAGATACTTCATAACTATTTGGTGATTGATGGATTCAAATCTACTACACTCTTTGTAGGCATTCTTCCCAGAGATTGTGTCAAATCTTTCTATTCCCTCGAGCTCCAATGCTGACCTGCCATGTTTTAGATCTGGCCTCATATCCAAGTTCTTTAACTTCAAAGACATAGTTTTGGCTCCTTTTGTCTGTTGTACTTTCTCCACCAAAGGATTTTCTGTAATAACAGTTTCTTCTTGCTAGAACTCACTCTTTTCTTTCCATCCATCCTCTCATCCTCTGCACTGAGGATTCTCTCACCATTTCCTCATGTTGCATGCCCAAACATGCCTGCTTCTCATGTGGATGTCTTAAACACTAATATTTCTCTCTCTTACACATATTTATCTCTCTCTCTCTCTCTCTCTCTATATATATATATATATATATATATATATATATATTTATACACACACACACACACACACACACACACACACACACACACACATATATATATATGCCTATACATGACAGCCACTTAGAACAGCACATGCTGCTGGTCTGGATATGGGAGAACCACAGCCACTCCACATGAGGTGACCAAATGTAATGAAAGTCAGCAAGCCAGCATTTGCAATTTTGCCCCACACTCCAAAACTTACAGATTTCCGCCATTTACTCATTTTCAGTTTTTAAGATATTATTAATTCTTTGAGGATTTCACATCATGCATCCAGATCCCACCCATTTCCCAGTCCCTCCACATCTGCCCTCCACCTTTGCATTCTTTCCCCTAAAACAAAACCAGATGTAAAAGAGAAAAAAAAATGAACAAAACAAATAAAACCAAAAAAGAAAGAGAGAGAGAGAAAGAAAAAGAAAGAAAGAAAGAAGGAAGGAAAGAAAGAAAGAAAGGAACAAAGGAAGGAAGGAAGGAAGGAAGAGAAAGAAAGAAAGAAAGAAAGAAAGAAAGAAAGAAAGAAAAAGAAAGAAAGAGAAAAAGAAAGAAGAAAAAGAAAGAAAAGAGAGAGGGGGAATAAAAATATTGTTGTGGAAGCTATAGTGTGGCCTGTTGAATCACACAGTTTACTCTTTAGTTCATCTTAACTTGGGAGTGTTCTTTGCTAGGAGTCATTGGTCTGGCTTGAGGCCTCTGGCTTCTGTGCCACCAATAAGCTCTTACTGGGGCTCCTCTTGGATATTCTGTTGTCCTGTGATGTGGAGAACCTGCTGTTTTGGATCTGTGGCTTTGTCCCCTTCACATGCTCCAACAGTTTAAAGAATTGGTGCATGTTGGGGTGGGCCAACTCATAGCCCTGGTTCTGGGCCTGGGTAACTGGGCTGATAAGCTGCCAGTTTTTCCTTATTGTCACTACCTGCTGAGATCTCCAACACTGCCTCGGCTAGCTCATCCAACGCAGCCTGCAGCAAGGATCAGGGCCAGCTCCATTTTCTTGCCCATGTAAGGTGTAGGGCCCTTTCTCCGGTTATTGTGGGGCACATATAAGGAGAGGTAGGATTAGCTCTGTTCCTCTCATGCCCTCAGGCATGGCTCACCTGTGCTTCCCCTGCCCCCCACCCCAAACACACACACAGGGTTAGCTCTAGTGTGCTGCCCTGGTGGGGTGCAGAATCTGCTCGGTGTACTGCAGCTAGTGAGGAGCAGTGCTAGGTCTCTCACTCTTGTGACCACGGGGCCAGCTCTCTTGCCTGCTGCAGGTAGTACGGGAGGGAAGGGCATCTTTCCCTCACCCATGTCATCACCTGGCAGATGAGGGCTAGAACAGAGTTAAGTGGGCTGCTGTCACACCCTAAGGGCCAGCTCACCTGAATTTCCTACAACAGGGTTACATCTCACGTGTGGCCTAGGTGAGGTAGACACCAGTGGTGGGGATTGGGGCTATCTTTCCAGATTGCAGGAGCCAACTTTCCTGCTGCAGTATTCCAGTGAGGGGAAGGGGGAAGCTATCCTAGGGCCAGTGAGGGTTAGGGCCAGCTCAGCAGACCCTTGGATTTCAATAGGCATGACTCCTATGAACCCTTGTGGTACATGGGCACTATTGACATCAATGCAGACCCATAGAGCAGCAGGACCACAGACCTGGACATGGCCTTTGGCAGTAGCTTGGCCCAGGTATCACCATGCCCTAAGAGCAGCACATGCCACCCAAATCAGTAGGGCCGTGGCAACATCATGGCCCTCTGACACCAATGTGATCTCGGGTGGCTGACCAGACCCTGGGTATCTGCGGAACCCTCATCCATAATTTATTTCATCCTGCTGATCACAGCCTTTTCCTGACACATTTCCAAATGTTCTTTTCTGTGATTGGACTTTTCTTTTGGTGTCCAAATGCTCTTGCTTGATACACTGTTTGGCTGGGCAGTCTCCAGTATGACTTCAAATTATGTAAGTGCAAAAGGCTAGGTCAAGTGTGAGCCCTCCTTTTTCCTTGTGTATTCCTCACCTTTATCTCTTGGTCTTATCCACTATGCCACTTGCACTTTCTTGGAGGTTAGACAGCTTGCTAGTTCTCTACTGTGTAGCAGGAATCTTAAAAGTTCCTATTAATAAAAGCAAACCTGAGGCCAGGTATTGGGGTGAATGCTGGAAGGTCAGAGAAGCAGAACAAGCCACAGCTTCCTCACCTCAACAGTTCCTTATCTGACCCTGTTTCCTCAGACTGGAAGCCTCTGTGACTTCATCCAAATGGGTCTCAGCTGAACTGTACTGCTCAAAGCCTAAAAGCTTAACCAGCCAAAAGCTTCTAGTTTCTGGTCTTCACACCTTATATACCTTTCTGCTTTCTGCAATCACTCCCTGAGATTAAAGGCATGAATCACCATGCTTGGCTGTATCCTTGAACACACAGAGATCCAGGTGGATCTCTGCCTCTGGAATGCTAGGATTAAAGGCATGTGCTACCACTGCCTATCCTCCATGTTTAGTATTGTGGCTGTTCTCTTCTCTGACCTTAGATAAGTTTATTAGCATGCACAATGTTTTGAGGAATACAATACCACCATACTAGTGTGTCTTGGACTTTCCTATATCCATGCCTTTGCTTATACAGGCTCACTATAGATGGCTTTTTTTGTGCATCCTTTCTCCAGTATCCACTTTCCCATTTTTTTTTTTTTTGTATTCAGTTAAGTCTAACATGACAAATCTCCTTTATAAATTGTTCAGAAGACATTAAAAAAGAAAGCACTTAGAGCTATACTACATCTGACTTTCATAATATTTTCCTAAGTACAAGTTATGAGAGTATGTGACATCTTCATATATATGAATGGCCTGCTCTGGACCCCCTAAAATGACCTCAGATTCATCATGGAGACATTTTTGGATTTATAAAATGTATATAGCATGAAGGGCACTTCATGACTTCTAGTCCATACAACTAACCAGAAGTTATCACCTCGATGCAACTGGTTGAAGGGAGTCTGGAGATGTATAGCTGCGAGGCAAGGAAGAAAAGAACACTAACAGAGGTAGGTTCTTGCAACTTAGAGTCATCAGTGTATTTTATATACACTTGTTCTTGAGAATTAGGGGATTATTGCCTGAGCATGGGAAGAAGCAGCAGCAAGCTCATGCACATCTTTATGACTGCCTCACATGCTCACTGGGCCAAATGGGGCTCAAGGACACTGGAGGTCAAGGGTATTGAAAGGTGGTAGAGAAAGAAGGATCCCACTCTTCAATTAATCAACAGATGATTACAGAATGACCTTTTCTGTATGTCCTAGATTAAGGCATAAGTGAAAACAGATTACCAAAGAAAGGGTTCTGACTGCAAAGCTGAGTATTCAGAGCAACAAGGAGATTGATTCAGAAGAAAACAAAAAGACACTTGCTTTCTATTTTGCACTCAACATTGTTTGTTGGGAAAGAGATTCTTGCTGAATATGAAGCTCACAAGTTGGCTATACTAGCTGAAACTCCCATGATAAATTTGTAACTTGTGTCCACCTCCCCCTAGGCCTAAGGTTGCAGACTG
The DNA here is from genome assembly GCF_903995425.1 of Onychomys torridus. NCBI lineage: Eukaryota > Metazoa > Chordata > Mammalia > Rodentia > Cricetidae > Onychomys > Onychomys torridus. The sequence continues at coordinate 110,942,607 of NC_050446.1, forward strand.
GCTATTGACATGGATTGTGGGAACGCAAACTCAGCTTCTCATGCTCGCATGGCTGGCACTTTAGAGACTGAGAATTCTCCCCAGCACATTGACTTGTTTTTTGAAACTGGAAGTCAAGGTAAAACATGTACTTTGAGTATTTTTAGTTTCTTATATCAGATAGTAATCAACATTACACTTGCGACAGGACAAACATATATGTTTATACCTATATAATCACTTCATTTTCAAAATTATCTTACAAAATAGTTCATTATTTCCTTCTTAAAGATGAGAGATTATCCGTTAGAGATGTTAATATGCCCAAAGCCAGTGACAGACATATAGTTATTTTATCTTACACAATTTTGTTCTGGAGTTTTCCCACTTAATGAACTAAGCACTTCTCCAAACTTCACTGGGATTTGAAGTTAATTAGATATGGCCTGAAGAAGTGTGTCAATTTGTGGTAAGCTTTCCTAACTTGTACAAATCTCTGGGCTCTATCCTCAGCACTGTATAAAACTGGGCATAGTGGTAACCCTGTAATCCCAGCATTGGGAAGGTGAAGGGAGGAAGACCATAAGTTCAAAGTCATCTTTGGCTATATAATGAGTTCAACTCCAGCCTAGAATACCAGAGACCTTGTCCCAAATATAAATAAGTATTAAAAGAAAAAAAACAAAACAGAAGAAAAACAAGAAGAAATATATTAAACACTATAAAGAACTTCGGGTTCATGGGAGATACTGTTTTTGAGATGTTCTACAAAGGAATAATATTTGAACACAAAATGTATATGTAAATTTTTTTTTAAATAACATATGAAGTCTGTTTGGACTAATAATGTTTTGCCATCCATATGAGACACTTTATAAAAGAGCATACTGAGTTTTTCCTTTATTCTTGGTAAATAAATTAACATCTGTTATCCCAAATAGTGTTTAAGTCAGTCATGACACCTCTCAACAAATATGTTCTGGAAGATTTTTAAATTTTTAAATTACATTTATTTTTTAATGCTTTAGAAAGCTAGAGCGAGCAGCTGGCAATACCTCCATGACTGTATTTTTCCTTTATCAAGCCCCAGGAAGTCACTGACTTTCAAGGATCCTGCGTATGAAATACAAAAGGGAAATAATAAAATATCCGTTCATCAGAAGTTATGCTGGTTGTTAAGTTCATATTCATGAGTTTGGTATTCCTTGGTGAACTGGCTGGTTTTTGTGTATCAATTTGACACAAGCTAGAGTCATCAGGAAGGAGCCTCAGTGGATAAAATGCCTCTATGAGATCCAGCTATAAGGCATTTTCTCAATGAGTTGTCAATGGCCAAAGGTCCAGCTGGTGCTGGGGGGTACCATCCCTGGGATGGTGGTTCTGCATTCTGTAAGAAAGTAGGCTAAGCCACCCAGGTGAAGCAAGCCAGAAAGCAGCTACCCTCCATGGCCTCTGCATCAGCACCTGCCTTCAAGTTCCTGTCTTGTTTGAGTTCCTGTCCTGACTTCCTTTGGTGATGAACAGCAATGTGGAAGTGTAAGCCAAATAAACCCTTTTCTCCCAACTTGCTTTTTGGTTATGGAGTTTTGTCATAGCAATAAAAGCCCTAACTAAGATGCTGGAGAAACAGGTTATTTGAGCAACTCTATTATTTATTTTGCAAAACATTAGACATGGTTATGGAGACATGCATCCTGAGTTCTTAAGCAAAATAACCCTTATTTTAGCCCATTGCTATACCAAATGAAATAATTGCATTATGTGTCCAACCTATAACTGGCTGAGTTTCTTTGTAGTTAGGCCTGGTTAGATATATACAAGTTATGGCCAGAAGAAACATGAGGAAGGATTATGTTGTGTTTGGTGACAGAAAACGAGGAGTGTAAGTAAGCTTTCAGAGCAGCAAATATATTAAAACTCTTCCTTGTTTCCAGGTGTGGGTGTGTGTGTGTGTGTGTGTGTGTGTGTGTGTGTGTGAGAGAGAGAGAGAGAGAGAGAGAGAGAGAGAGAGAGAGAGAGAGAAATGGAGAGAAAGAGAGAGAGAGAGACTATATTATATATTGTGGTGATATTTTGTGTATGCTCTAACAAATAAACCTTGCCTGAAGATCAGAGGGCAAAGCCAGCCACTATTTAGCCATAGAAGACAGGTTGTGGTGGCCTAAGGACTATAAGGTGGGAAGAGACAAGAACTCAGGCCTTTTTGGCTGAGGAGTTGGTAAGGTGAGAGGTGGTTGTGGCTTGCTCCTTTGTCTCTGTGATCTCTCAACATTTACCCCAATATCTACCTCAAGATTTTTTAAATTTTTTTATTAAGACCAATTAGGACTCATGTTACAGTGTATTTATTACATATGTCAAACTCTATCAAATTTGACATTAGTTATAAGTTATGTCATAATCATACACCAATACAGCTATTGGGTGCCTATTATAGATGACCATGTCCTAAAATATGATAACAGTTATGTATATCTGTAAATGTACAAGTTATACACTTAATTTATGAACTGTGTTATTGTGAGACATAACTCAAAAAGTATATTCAAAATAATCTAGATAATCCCCAATGTAAAAATTTATAATGAAAAAAATATACAATCCACAATGAAAAGTTAGGAGCTCTGACTATATATCAAATAATTTAGTATTTGGCAAATTAGAACCTAAAATTATATTAAACAAGAGGTTTAGAGAAAATGGAGAGGTCCAGCACTACATGCCTATAGCAATCATGATCATCAGGTGCCATTTTGTTCACAAGGTAACCCTTGCACACATCCATCATTATAAAGAAAAATGACTGTAAGATATTCCACCAAGCATTTTGGCTAACCAATGATGATACACACTCCCTCAACTAATTTTGGGCACAGTGATCATTTAAGAAAAGCCAGGTATGTTCTGGTTGGAGGGAGATTACCTCTGTCTATTTTACCATAAAATCCCTTCAGCCTGCTGTGGTGTACAGGAGTAGAATCCCCTAGTCACACCACTACACCACTGCCCAGGGATTATTTCTGCCCACAGATCCAGAACAGTAGCACTTCATACAATACTGAGATTGTCTCTTTTTATTCTTGAACACTTTCCACTTTGGGTAGTCTACTCTCAAACCCAGGAGTGAGTTCTTTGTCCAAAAGATAAAGAAATTCCTAGCATGAAAATATTCATGTAGTTTTATTATCCATTTAATTAGGTAAAATTGACTAAGTAAACAAAAATATTTATACAACTCAAGTAATAGAGTTTTTAATACTTTGTGCCTCTAAACTACATATTATTTTAGGTAAGTACCTTAAAAAATTACCAGAAATTGTCAGATATTAGATACTGAAGAAACTGTTAGTTCTCAGTATAATATGAGAAATATTCTATGATTATACCATAAATAAATTGGAAGTAAATGAATCCAGAAATTACAGACATCACACGAGAAAGAATTCTATCCTCTTACAGGGCAATTTTTAGTAAAAACTCAAAGCTCTAGAATGAAAATTGTGATTAATGACAATGAAAATACCAACTATAAGACCATATAGAAAATATCTTAAACTGATACTCAGTTTTATTCACAGTGATAAATCTGTAATAAGAATATATTAATGTATAAAATACCCAAGTCAGGAAATCAAAAATACTCATAAAACTAAAATAAAAATAACAAAAATATTTGTTCCATACAAATAAAAAATTAAAGATCTTTCAATGAATTTGAATTTTCAAGCAAAATTTAATATAGAAAAAATACAGACTTAACAATTTTGAAATCTTAACTTTCCTTGAAAAATAGAAACAAAAAGAGAACAGAGAGAGAGACGGAGATTCAGAGAAAGAGACAGAGAAATTGTTAGCTGACTTTTAAGGAAAAGTAAAAAGAAACACATGTTTTACAATTTACAACAGAGAAATAATCACATATCCAGAGCTGACTCTAAAGAATATTATTTAGCTTGTACCTCAAGGTGAGTTAAAGAAATGAAGAATGTAATAACTATGAAGTTTGGTTTAATTTTCTCCATAGTAATCTTTAAAAATAAGATTTCCAAACATCCTGTAAAAGAAATGTTGAATCTACCAGACCCACCAGAGTCACTGGGGCACTGCTTACAGCAGGGAATACCAAAGATGGCATAGTAACCATGCCAATTGAACTTGGGTTTTCCTGGCCAGATTGCAAGAATGTTTCACATTTACTCAGCTGATTGTGGTCTCTGGGCCAATTGGAAGCTTAAATGTGTTAAATGTAGAAGCAAAGGTAAAAATAGATCTTAAGTTCAAACAAGGGAGAAAAAAGAAAAAAGAAACATGACTACATCAGCACTGACCTGTTTCCAGGTATATTGGTTGTCTTTCCTCAGACCTCCAGTTTCTTCTGCAAGGATTTTGGGGTAGAGAGGGGTTGATTCCTCTAGATTGCATTAGCAATACCTACAACACTGGAAGAAGAATCTTTCCCTCACACCTTCCTGCCATGAGTTGGGTGAAGGTCTCAGTGTCCCCATGCCACAGGAGTCCCAGTCATTATGGAGACCCTTGTTTATTGGGTTCCCATGCCACTGCCTCCTTCTCTCCCTCCATCCTAGCAAGAGGTAGAATCAGCTTCCTGCTGATTTCTTATTCCCCCATGACATCATCACCTTTGCAATCAATAGCCACCAACCTACCCCAAATATCACCACTGAAACCCTGAGTTGAGTTTTTACAAACCACAACAAGGAGTACATTCTACAATTATCAGTGTAAATTTGAAACAAAATGTGTATTTTTGTAATTATTTTGTACCATTTTTATACTAGTAAAAAAATGAGAGTATTAAATAATGGGATGTTGATCACATAGAATATTATGTAGGCATTTTAAAGAATGAGACAGAATTTTATGATTTTGAAGTGAATAAAAATCTAAGACCTATTGTCAATCAAGTTCCCAGTCAGACCCCCAGATATGTATCAGGACAACTATCATGGCTTGGTCCAGCTCCAGTGGATCTCAGAGATCTTCCTTTCAACCTTCCTTCCACTCACTTATTACTTTATCACAGGCCCCAACTCAAGCAGATATTCCCTGAGAGCCCACAGTCCACTCCAGCCAGGAAATCAGGTAGGCTAACTGCAGACCTTTACCTTGCCCTCCTCTCCTTCAAAGCTAATCCCCTCAGTCTAATCCCTAGCTCAGTAGCAGAACACCTGCTGCACCTTCCCCTTCCTCTTTGCCCTCATCTTCAGAAGATCACTCTGATCTTCTCCTCCAACCTTCCTATTTATTTATCCTATTATCTCAGCCCAAACTCCAGCAAGCATTCCTTAGTAACCCTAAAGCCAAGCCTGCCAGAGAAGCAAGTGACCATCAAAGCAGGTATGCTGGCTTCAGACCTTCACTTTCTCTTCTTTCCTCCAAATCCAATCCCCTAGTCCCACCTCCAGCTCTGAAGTTGTGGCCTCTTCTCAGTCTCTGACCCCAATCCCAAGGGACTAAGCTGATGCTTGTAAAATGCCTTGCTTTCCTGCCTCCTATGGACCCACTCATACCACCCAGCAGAGCCCTATTACTAAGTGTCTGCTCCAAATACTTAGAAACACATTTTACCTGGAACCCCCAGTGACAACACCTATCAGGATCTCAAAAGAACTTCCTACCAGCTATACCATTCTCCTAAGAAACAGAGAAGGCAGCAGAAGTCAAATGTCCTAGTTAGAGTTTCTAATGTTGTGATGAAATACCATGACCAGAAGCAAGTTGGAGAGTAAAGGATTTATTAGGCTTACATGTCCACTGAACTGTTTATCAGCAAAGGAAGTCAGGACAGGAACTCAAACAAGGAAAGGAACCTGGAGGCAGGAGCTGATTCAGTGGCCATGAAGGGGTGCTACTTACTAGCTTGCTCCTCATGACTTGCTCAGCCTACTTTCTTATACAACTTAGGACCACCAACCCAGGGATGGCACCACCCACAACAATCTTGGCCCTCCCCTATCAGTCACTAATTAAGAAAATGTCCTACTAGGTTAAGTACAGCCCAATCTTATGGAAGCATCTTCTTAATTGATGTTCCCTCCTCTAAGATGACTTTAGCATGTGTGATATCAACATAAAACTATCCATCACACCAAGGAACAAAACACCCACTCAACAAAGACCAGATATAATCACCTATAATTACAATCTTACATTGCAGAATATTCCTTTACAATGTGTGAAGACGTGTCACTTTGATTGGTTTAATAAATAGCTGACTTTCCAATAGCTAGGCAGGAAGAGGTTAGGCAGGACTTCTGGAGACAGAGATGTCTCTGGAAAGAAGAAAGATGGAGTCACTAGCTGGATTCAGAGAAATCAGGACATGCAGGAGGAAAGGCAAAAGCCACAAGGCACATGGGAGCATGCAGATTAATAGAAATGGGTTAATTTAAGTTGTAAGAGCTAGTTTAGAAAGAAGTCTAAGCTAAGGCTGAGCCTCCATAATTAATAATAAGTCTCTGTGTCATGATTTGGTGACTGGAGCTCCAAAAGAGCCTGCTATAAAATTAAGATCCATAAGCCTTAACTCTAGCAAAACAGCAATCAAAACAGCCAGGACAAAGTCTCCATGAGAGCTCAGTATCCCTATCATGGTAGGCCCTGAGCATTACAACATAGCTGAAGAACAAGAAAAGAACCCTAAAATAGCCTCTATAAGTATGATAGAGGTCCTTAAAGAGGAAATGAATAAATAAAATGTGAAAGTGATCTGAATGAAATAGCCAAATAATGGGTGAGACAGAGCCTCAGCTGGCAATATCTTGTCACCAAATGAAGGTTTCAGTACTGGAACTGGGCTGCTAATTGAGTTGTTAGCCAAAGAAGATCTCTGAACAACTCAGGCTGTTGACAAGACTACAGGTTGCTCTCCACAAACTGATGGCAAGGCTCCATTCCTGAAGACATAACTACACAACTCATTAAACATGGAAAAGTCAAGCAGGGGTCAACACAGAGCCTTTATCTCTACATGCTAGCATCTTTGGTACAGGAAGGTACTCTGCTACCACCAAAGAAGTGTAAACACCATCCCAGCCAGAAACCTTTTGATTTACAATGATGTCCATCTTCCTGCTTACAAGATATACTAGTATAATGGTGGCAACAAAGCTTGTGGGAATAACCAACCAATATCTAATTGTACTTGAGGCCTCTCTACAAGATGGAACCCATACTCACACTACTTGGGTAACTAAGAACAAGAGACTAGATAGTCCAGGAACACAGGGGAAAACCAAATACTACTGTCCAAGAAAGAATAACAATAAAAGAAAATAAAAAATAGAAATAAAATGACTCTTCTTGACATTCTACTGTACTCACAGATTAGTGACTTGCTCAGCCGTCATCAATGAATCTTCCTCCGGCAGCAGATAGGAACAAATACAAAATCCATGGCCAGACAATATGCAGAGTGAGAGTCCTTGAAACATTCAGCTCTAATGGGATGTCTCCATCAAATTCCTCCCCTCAGAGATAAGGCAACCCTGCAGAAGAGGAGGCAGAAAGAGTGTAAGAGCCAGAGGGGATGGAGAACGCAAAGCAAACAAGGTCCTCTAAGGCAACAAGATTGATGCACATAGGAACTCACAAAGGCTAAGCATGCACAGGACATGTGTGGGTCTATTCCTAGTGATGAAAGGAGAAGTGCCCCCATCCCTAAGTCAGAAGCTATTTCTAATTGATAACCATTTGTCAATGAAATTTTAGTTTTATCCAAGGGAGTTCTGCTGTGCAATAATGCTTTTTTGTACACTGGTTTAAGAAAGCACTGATTGGCTAGTAGTCAGGCAGGAAGTATAGGTGGGTTAAGCAAACAAGGAGAATTCTGGGAAGAGGAAAGCTGAGTCAGGAGATAGCAGCCCACCATCCAGGGAGCGGCATGTAATGGCACACAGGTAAAGCCACAGAACATGTGTGACATATAGATTAACAGAAATGGGATGAGTGTAAGTGTAAGAGCTAGTGCATAGTAAGCCTGAGTTAATGGCCAAGCAGTTTTAATTAATATAAGCCTCTGTGTGCTTACTTGGGGGACACGAGTGGGAGAGATTTGTCCTGACCGCTGGCAGGCCAGGACACAGGAAATCTCCTGACTATAGAGTTCCACCAGGCAAACTATTTTAAGATAAGGCTGCATATCCAGCAGTATATGGCCAACAGAAAATAAACTTAATGGCAACTTTATATGTTCCTTGTCTCAAAATGTACTATCAGGGCTTTTCCTTTTTTCTTTTTAATTTTATCATGTTTTTATTAATATATGCATATATTAGGAAGTTATATTAAATATCATATAAATTTCTTTTTTTATATATTAAGGCTTCCATTTTAATGTTTTTATGTGATTCCTAAGTGGGCCAATGAATGGGACCCTGCACCCATATCTTGGGCTCTTTTCCTTCTGTTTGTTTTGTCCTATTCCAATGTGTTAGTTTTTGTTTTATCTTGCACTTTATTTTACTATTATCCCTTAGAAGCCTGTGTGGTTTCTAATGACAGAAAGAAAGGGGATGGATCCAGATGGTAAGGGAGGTGGGAAGAAAGTGGGAATAGAAAGAAGGGAAATCAGACTAATATGTGAGAAAAAGTCTATTTTTGATAAAAGAAAACAAAAGTAAAATAAAACTTAAAAGTAAAATAAATAAATGATGAAATGGCAGTACCATAATTGTTATGAAACAGAAATCATCCTGAAGCCCTGTTAAAGGCTTGTATTATATCACTGATGTTAGTACAATTAATAATTACTGATTTTTAATAAAATTAAGAGTTTTTATGTGAACTGATTATTGGCTTAATATATTTAATGAATTAAATAAATAAATTTAAATTATAAAAAGAGAGTTAACACCACTCTCCTAGTACCTATACTAGGAATAGATAACAGAATCCTGTTGCCATATGACATACTTTGCCCCTTTTTCCAGATTTACAGAAATATTGGCAAATTAAAAATGTATTTATTTAAGTTAATGTCTTTATATAAATATACATTATATAATAAATCTCTCATCAAGAAAATTAGTATAGTCTCACCTCATGCAGCTACCATTGTATGTAATATGAGTACTTAAGATACATATTCAAAAAGCTTCAAATTTGTTACATATGATTATCTCTGCATTTATCATTGGGGATTATTTGTTTTACAACTGAAGTTAGTTTATAACCTTTATCCATCAGCTTCCATTTCTTTTGTGTATTACCTAGCTCATAAACACCACCATTCTCTCTGATTCAATTCAGCTTTTGTAGGTACTGCATATATACAGAATCATATGATAGTTGTCTTCCTGTGTCTCCCTAATGTCCTAGGACATTCATACTTGTTTAATGATCTTTCATTCTTTTGTATCCATGGGTTTGCCAGTGGCCATGTCAGAGGAACAACAGATGGCAGTTGACTTTAGGTGGCAACCTGCTAGAATGTGAGTCCCTGATGGGTGAATCTTGGGTAGGAAAGGCCTTAAGACCACAGACTTTAGGAATGTCTTTTCTTCTGCTGTGCCTTTACATGTTTTCTACTGCTATCTTTCTCTGGTATCTGGCATGCTATAAATGGGTGTGGGGAGATCCCCAATGCCTGTAATGTAATATGTTGCTCTCATGGAAACATGTCTTTCTACTGGGTATTTTTACTTATGGATTATTATAAAGATGATTTCTTCCTAAGCTGTATTGTCTAATTAATAATAGTTATGTCAGTTTAAATAAAGTTTTGATGATAAAAAAATAAAGCAAGGAAGTGTCACACAGCTAGAACACATGGGTTTCTATTGAGAAGCCATATAGACTGTGGCTTAGGTTAATTATTAAGAAAAACAATTGAGTCCTAGTGGCCAGCTAATTTAAATTCTAATCTTAATGTTGAGAGGTATGTTCACAGGTTTCAGTGCATCATAGATGGAAAAAATAGCTTTGAAAATAACTTAAAGTTAGACTGAGATGTTTTTGTCAAATAGTTTTGATGTGAAAAACCCAAGAAGACAATATAAAGTTTTAGAAAGGCACATAGTTGAATGAGGAACTTGTTAAGATCAGGGAACTAGAACAAAGCAGCCTGATTATTATTAGCTGACATGCCTTTCTTGCTAGGACTGATTGATGACCACTGGTGATAATTAATTCCTTATACCCATTTCTGCCCTTAATCTCCTGATATAAAAAAAAACTATTGATGAGTGGGTATGCATCCTAAAATTTAAAAGTAGAGCTGACTGATTGTTTTTCATGTATAAAAGTTTAGGTGTATAATTTTTATGTTTAAAAGTTTAGGTCTGTGATTTCTTTAAGATTCCTTATAAGATTACCTTTCAAGATAAGGAATAACGCAATTGAGTCCTTCTTTGTAGCAGCAAAATGTAGCCAGTCAATAAAATACCTGACTGAAAAGAATATCTTGCTTGCTTACACTCTATTAATCTATAACAAGTTGTTTGGGTATGAATGTATGTGGATTCTTGGGATAATTTGTTTTTCACCTATAATACGTGGAGTGTTTAATCATGTAAGGGATATGGAACGTGCTATTTTTACTTGTATTCATTGTAATCATTCATTTGAAAAACAATGTAACCCATTGTAATTTTTATATTGCCTAAAAGATTTTGCTAGGGTTTATAATCTGTAAGAGAAAGAATAGAGATAGGGAGAGTTAAAATGAGTTAAAAGGAAAACATTGATAATGAGGCAGCCAGGAGTTAAAAAGAAAATAACAATAATAAAGATAGAGTTAGAAGGAAAACATTAAGAATGAGAGAAGGTAATCACCAGGAAAATAAAGAATAGAGAATATGAAAGATTAAAGAAAAGGTTTGAAGGAAATCATCAAAAGAATGTGTGTCTTTTTCCCTTAACCTTCTCGTTTAAAAAAGTCTAGTACTTGCTGACTCCATGGATTCCCTTTGAGCACTGTGTTGCCGGAAGCTGGTCCCCTAGGCAGCAATATGGGTTCATTTTTATTCTTTGCTCCTACACACCTCAAAGGCATTTTTGTTGCTTGGCAGAAATATCACAGGGCAACCTGAGTTGTAAGAAAGTCTGGTTAATGTAGTTCTAGCTTTCCAGCCATGTTAAGGTACATTCTGTAAACCAATGATAGATATGGATGGTTTGTTAACTGTCCATGAATAGGTGAGCTCTGAAATAAATAAAAAGTATCTCTATAGTGATATTTTATTTGTATTGAAATGTGATTTTATTTGTATGTCAATAAAGTTGCCTTGAGGTCAGAGCAAGCCAGAGCAGAAGCCTAGCAGTAGTGGGGCACGCCCTTAATCCCAGCACTTGGGAGGCAGAGCTAGGCAGATCTCTGTGTATTCAAGGACATAGCCAGCATAGCAGACACACGCCTTTAATTTCAATACCAACCATAGAAGACCTGGAGGTCTGTACAAACAGGCAGTGATGAGGAGGTCATGTGGCTGGGTTACAACCAATGAGGGAGGAGAACAGAAAGTTTTTAAATAGACAGGACGCACAGAAGTAGGTCTCTTGCGGAGAGGAGGAACCGCAGAAGCAGTGAAGGGTAAGGTTTTCTGCTTTGGCTCTGACCTAGTGGTTTTTAACTCTGCAATTGGCTCTGTGTTTCTTATTTAACAAGCAGGATACATCTACAATTGGCGCCCAACGTGGCAAGAATTCATTAAAAAAACGCTTGCCTTGGCAGTGGGTCCGGCTTCCCGCCTGGGCGGGCCTGCCTCCCTAGCTCCGGCTTAGCCCTGGTCTAACCCAGGCCTAGCTCAGCTTAGGACTCAGGCGCTGCAGCTGGAGTTACTTGCTTAAAAAGCCAGTGCTACAAACAACTCAGGCCTGCGGGAGCTACCGCTAAATTGCAGGAGCTACACGCAACTGCAGATAGGCTGCTTTTGGCTGAAACGCCAGCGCACGTGGTCGGTCGGAGCTTAAGGAAGCCAGAGCCCAGGCTCGACTCCACTCAGACCGGAACATTGAAGCGGCTGGATTCAAGATTTTAGCCAGAACTTGGCTACGCTTTCTTGCTTTCTCTCTCTCTCTCTGGATTCCCACCTCGCACGCTAGGTAGCTGTTTGGAAATTCCCTCGGATTTCTACTGTTCTGCGCAGAATTGGTAAGTCATTTATATCAGATATTTTAAAGGAAACTATTTAAAAGAGATTTTTTTCCACATTAAAAAAAAATGGGTTTTATGTGTACATTGGAAGAAAATTGGGCTTTGTTTGAAATTTTAGGCAGTATGGTAATGGAACAACTATATGAGAAGATTAATGTTGATCGAATTATGTACATTATTATTCTTCTTATCCTTATTTTACAATTTAAAAAGACAGTCAATTTAAGTGCCAGGATAAAAATTTTAGAAAAACTTGTTAAACCTGTTAAAATGAATTATAGAGAAATTCAGATTCAGACAGAAGAAATTAACAGTGAAGTTGTTTCAGGATTGGATTATAAGGTTACAGAAAGAAAGCCTGTTTTCACACAATCATCCTTAATTTATCCGGTAACCATACAACAGCAGCCTGGTCAAGTGAATACGCAAAATATTTGGACTCCAGTTGAAATGTTAGACTTACGAAGGTTTAAGGAGGCAATAGTATCTTATGGCATGCATTCTCCATATGTAAAACAAATGTTAAACTCCTGGTCAACTTATAATAGAATTATACCACAGGACTGGCGGGAGCTGGCACAGGCTGTTCTAGAACCTGGACAGCAGCTCCAGTGGCAAATGTGGTTCAAACAGGAAGCTAAAACCATAGCAAAACAATGTAGTGATAGAGGTATACAAATCTTCCAGGATCAGCTTGTTGGAGAAGGCCAATATGCTGCAGTACAAACACAATGTTTATATGATATGCAAACTCTAATTCTATGTCGAATGGCAGCCTTGAATGCATGGGATAGAGTTGAGGAATCATTGGATAATAGAAAAAACTACAGAATTAAATCAGCCTATATACTTCAAGGATGTGCTGACCTCATAATGGAAACCAGGGGATGTGTTACGTTGGGGACGAGGTTTTGCTTTTGTTTCTGCAGGAGAAGGTAAGCTGTGGGTACCATCAAAACTGATAAAGGTTCGATTTGAACAAGAGAGACCTCTTAATTAGAGGAGGTGATAGTTCATCAAGCAACATGACTTCCAGTTTAAACTCACTTATACCATTAATACATGCCTTTTCATTTAATCAGATGTAACTTGCCAAAAGGGAACCTCCCCAAAATTAGTCTTGGGGAAGGGTTTTTGTTTTTGTCTTTTAGGAGAATGAAGGCTAAGGAATCTGAAGAACACTGGACAAATGAGACAACTGGAAAAAAAGGACAAATCATCTGTCCCAGGAAAAAGAGTAAAATGGCCTATTGGTATATCATCTATAAAATTTCATAAATCTTTCTAAATGTTTGTTTCTGGTCTTCTCTAAAAAATTAATACTCTTAGTCTTCTTGTAGTCCCAGTTGAATTAAAGCTCCAAGCTGATTTTGGAGTTGGAGAATGGCTCTCTCCTCCTTTAAACTCAAGCATGTTGTTAAAAAGAAAATGAAAACTCCCTGTATCATACCAGAAGAAAGAGCCATCTTCTGACATGGGACAGGAGAAAAACCAAATTAATTAAGGGACTATTCTATTACTAATCTCAATTTTTTGACTCTATTCTGATTCTTTAAACTTTTCTTAAAGTATGAATTTTATATCAGAATTCACAAGATATATATATATATATATATATATATATATATATATATATATATATATTTTAAACTTTGTTGAGATAATAATGGTCATATGAGTACTAATTAATTTAGAGAAAAGGCTTCGATTAGCTGCCTATACATGTCTTTGTGTTCGAGTCTCTTTTCAGTTTTCTGCAGGAAATCACGGCCAGGCCTAACATCAAATGAAATCTCCAGGAAGAAGATGGGGCCCCACAACGACAATTCCACGTGGAAAATAATATCACTAAGCTGACAAACATCATCTACAGATCAGCTTTGGACTACAAAGTGCTTAGAGCAATTCTGAGATGGCTAGCTGAGATGATCCAGTTTCAAAGACTGCTTGAATAAGGACTTGAGATAAACCCTGAACTTTGGCATTATGGATAACAAAGAATATAGTTATCTTTCCTAGAATTTGTCAATTAACCCAAAATTTTTCTTTTCAGAATAAAGATAACTTCGCCCATACCCAGCAGGAAGCAATTTTAAGAATTCGACGCCCACATTCCCAAAGGGGTGGTGTGGGGTGGGTGTTTTTTTGGTCTTTTTATGGGTATTGGGTCTGGGATAGTTTTCATTGTTTAGGAGGGTTGGTTACAAGTTGTTGTTAAGGGTTAGGAAAAGGGCTAGGCAAAAGGTGCTTGTTAAAAAAAAAAAAAAAGAAAAAAAAAAAGAAAAAAGAAAAAGACAATTACTAGTTTTAAATACTTTACATTCAATTGGATTGTTTTATATTGTATACAAATTATTATTATTATTGAGATTGAGATTGTTAGAATATACCATATACGTATTTCTAATCTTGTTCGAGATATTGTATTTATACCATTCATTTAACAATGTAATGCAATTTGCTAATCCTTGAATGTTAGTAATTACCAACTATTAGGATATATAGAAATGAAAATTAGTGGTTAGACATTACAATTGAACTTGTAGTCATATTAGGTGTGTTTTCAAGATCAAACAGATATATTCTAGATAGACAGGTCATCTTCAAACCCTTCAGAGATCTACAGAATATGGCATTTAAAATGTTTTAATAACTTAAGAATTTTTCTTTTTTGCTATGACTATGAGACATGACGGCTCCTGGCAGTACCAATCTACTTCAGAGAAAATATGGGCATTGAAGAAACTGCATATGGAGCTAACTTTCATTGTTGCAAAAGTCAGCCACTGGACACGAAGTATCCTTGAATCAACTGCTGACAAACAGGACAGACAGGACATGAAACCAAGGACTACCAATTCTTGCCAAAACAAGTGTGGTTGTGGCTTTAACAAAAGGCATCTTCTGAAGCCAGGACAATATGGCACCATCCCTGAAGTGAGTGACCTTTACAATCTGTAAAAGGTACCGTGCCCTTTTCTTCGAAGGCAGCTGAACAGGGAGTGGGCCAATGGCTTCTTATATGCAATGGAACAGCAGATGAAACCGTTATTCTTGAGGAATAACTAAGCTCACCTCTCTCAATAGTAGACTGGCATTTAATAGAGAGATGTGGAGAAGAACAGGATGCCAAGATGAAGCCACATATACACAGCCAAGAAAAATGGACAGCTGAATTGAAAAGACATCAATAATTTCCAGAATTTAAAATCCTGAATCATGACATGACACTAATGGAATTCAGGTGTTTCTGTTACATGGACTGCTCTCACCAAATGTGAGGTCAAACTGTTGACCTTGTATACATCTTAGTTCACAAAAGAGTCTGTCAGATACGCTAAGCCTTTAGGCTGAAGATGATGCCCCAACACTGTGGAGAAACCTCAGGTGACTGTCCAGGCAGCTGGCTGTTTCTGTCAACTCACATTTTTTTTTGAAGCTGCTTGCATGCACTTCTTGTTTTTATTTTTTATTAGGTAGTATTATTTCCTTCTTGGGTCTCTGAGGGAGTTGAAGATCAGTTAGTTATAGTTATAATTATCTTTGTTAAGGATTTCAGAAAAACTCACTAAGAGCTGTAAGTGTATAAATTTGAAAGACGTTATAAGACAGTTCCGTTAGCTATATAAGTTAGGATAAAAAGTGAATCAGGTACATTCTGGACTTACCAAAATAGGATAGATAATGGAATTATTTTCTCTGAATTTGTCAAATACAAATGGACTAGACATTGTTTAGGTATTTATTGTTTGTATATATGGTATATATAGTTATTGTACTTTTGTATATAGTTTTTCTTATATTAGTTATAACTTTTTCCTTTTTTCTTTTTATTAAAATAGAAAAGGGGAAATATAGTGATATTTTATTTGTATTGAAATGTGATTTTATTTGTATGTCAATAAAGTTGCCTTGAGGTCAGAGCAAGCCAGAGCAGAAGCCTAGCAGTAGTGGGGCACGCCCTTAATCCCAGCACTTGGGAGGCAGAGCTAGGCAGATCTCTGTGTATTCAAGGACATAGCCAGCATAGCAGACACATGCCTTTAATTTCAATACCAACCATAGAAGACCTGGAGGTCTGTACAAACAGGCAGTGATGAGGAGGTCATGTGGCTGGGTTACAACCAATGAGGGAGGAGAACAGAAAGTTTTTAAATAGACAGGACGCACAGAAGTAGGTCTCTTGCGGAGAGGAGGAACCGCAGAAGCAGTGAAGGGTAAGGTTTTCTGCTTTGGCTCTGACCTAGTGGTTTTTAACTCTGCAACTGGCTCTGTGTTTCTTATTTAACAGGCAGGATACATCTACATATCTCTTTAGAAATATTTGCTCTATTTGACAGAGCAATCTTATGTCTGTTGAACATAATCATAATCAGCCTACTTAGATTGTTTAATTCATTGTTTTCCCCCTTTTATTGAAAATAGATTCTTTCCTAATACAATATAATCTGATTACAGTTTCTGCTGCAGGCCACAGGAATATATCATAAGAACTCAGCTGGTTTTGGCAAAGTCACTACCTAGAGGGATCAAAGATTTTCTCCAGAGGAAGTCAAATTCCAAGGAGCTTTTGGTGTTACTTGGCTTGTTACATATCAGCTGTATTCTGTTATGAAAATCATGTGTACCTTCATAGTTTTCCCAATTGACTTTTCCCTAAGAAGGGCTAACAGTGTGGACTTATCACTCTCTAGAAATACACATTCCAGGTATTTGGAGAACAGCCTCAGGAAAGACTTTCTCTGGAATCAGATATCTCCCTTAGCCACTCTCAAGGACTAACAGTAATAATAAGTCTCCTGATTTAAGGTAAATTCCACAAGGAGACACCACCTAGGTCAGGTGGACGTTAAATAATAGCTTTACACAATTTAGCTTGGACCCTCCTTTCTTACAGCCTTACTAACTTTATAGACCTCTAACTCTTTACCTAACCACTTCTAGGAGTATTTAGATAACCTTCTGCACTGACAGCTATGCTCAGCCAGAACCCCAATTCAAGCCTCTCTGTAATTATTATCATTGGCAGCATCTGGCCAGGTCCATCCCCAGATGGAGGAAAGTACCTTATCAGAGATACCTCTGTACTCTCTAAGAACAGACTTAAGCATCCAGGCTACCTGTTTGAGAAGGCCTGGCGGATATGCCAATTAAGCTTAACTTCCTCCTTTCCCAAATCTTACCTCCAGTTCCAGATCTCCCTTTAACTATCACCAGAGGCATCTACCTGTACACAGGTTGCCTATCGACTGAGCACACTTTCCCCAACCCTGCAGAAAAAAACGGCAGATAGCTCAGATAGGAGTCACAGGAAAAAGAAGGCAGTTTTATTTTCTCCCATTGACATAACAAGTTATAGATTTTTAATATTTTCTACTAATCATGTTTAAGACTGTAGTTGAACACATAAGATCCCTCTTCTTAGATATTACCCAAATTTAGCCTTTAGTTAATTCATTTCCCCATTGGTCACTTCCCTTTGGGTTTGCAAATGATAATTAATGGCTATTGCCTCTCTATGTGATTCTTATCACCCCTCCATTTAACCCTGGAAGCCTGGCTATACTCTGCTAAGGGAATACTGCTTGCAAGTGTATAGATAAAAGGACTTCCTGGGCACTGGAGGTTGGAGAAGAGAAAAGAGAAAGGAAGAACTAGATGGGTAAGAACTTGAGAGGAACAAACTGAGATGGGGAAGAACTAGATTGAAGGGCTAGAAGAGAGTACTAGAGGAATGAGATGGAAGATGAGAAAGAGCCAGATGGGGAAGTACTAGCTGGGTAAGAACAAGCTGAAAAGGACACAGGTGAGGCAGAATTGATTTTTAAACCAATATGTATATTTTAAAGGTACCTTAACTTCAAAATTTGGATCTAAGGATATGTTGCTTTGGAAAGGAGGCTATGCTTTTGTTTCCACAGAAATCCAGAGGCTATGGATTTGTTCAAGACTAAGATACATCAAGTTTGACCAGCCAAGACCCCCAGAAAGGTCTCTGATGACACCATGGCCCAGATGATCCAGCATCTAGAATGGTTTCAAGGCAACTGGCTCAGACAATACACCCTCACAGACTACTCCATAATCCTAAAATCTTCTCTGTGTCCCCATAAGATACAGTGCCTTCCTCAAGCACGAAGTAGTAAGAGAAGCTATACCCAAATTCCCAAATATACCAAGCTGGCTTTGGAGATGGAATTGGCTCACTCCTTCTCTAATCCCAAACATATTGTTAAAAAAAAAAAAAAAAAAAGTTAAATTCTTTTGTTCTTTTGTCCCATATCAAGAAGAGCCCTCTGGTGTGGGACAGAGAAAAACCAATATTTTTTATTTAAATCAGGTTGGTTATAAATGCGATCTCTTTCTAAAGAAGAAAAGGGGATATGGTATAGATATGATAGGATGAAAGAGTAGATTATTAAATATACTTTTAAAGAGCAACTTGTTTAAAATGTTTTACATTGCTATGAATTTTAGTTTATTGATGCAAGTTTAAACTTAATTTTGTTATACTGTATATGTATTTATATTATCATTTGAGGTATTATGTTTATGTAACTCATTTAAATTGTAATGGATAATTAAGAAATACAGATTAATAATTAGTCTTCTATGATAGTCAAACTTATAGTCATGTTGTTTTCTAGGTATATATAGATATAATTCAATTAGGAAGGTAATCTTCAAACACTTCAGAGACCTATAGAATATGGCATTTAAAATGTTTTAAAAATTTAGATTTCTGGACAATGAGACATGTCTGCTCTTGGTAGCACTGATTTACTTCAGAGAGGATGGGCATCATCAAAGACACTCCATATGGAGTTTATCTTCACCTTGGCAAAGATAGCCATTTGGGCAAGAAACTGTTCTTGCCTGCACTGCTTGATCAACTGGACATGCAGGACCCATAGGAAGGTGACCATTGAACTTTGCTTGGCAAAATGGTCTTCAGGTTCCTGCTTCACAAAGGAAACTGCCGGACATTCTACAGGACACAGAGTGAAGTGACTGAGAGACTCTAGGCCTATGTGTGGGCTGAAGACAGATGCCCCAACTTTACAAAGGAACATTAGGTGACTGTCCAGACTTCCAGCTGTCTCTGTCTACCCTACAAGACTCCTGAAAGTTGCTTACATCCTTCTTCCAGTTCTCAGGTAATAGTATATCCTTCTGGGGTCTTTGATGTAGTTGAAGACTAGAGTTATAATTTCTTCAGTTATGATAAAAGATAAGTTAGATATAAAAATCTTAGACTCACAAATATAAGATAGATAGGATATCTTCTTTAATATTGTAACTGTAATTCTTGCTTGATAATTGTTTTGTTATATGTAATTTTACTATGTTAAAGTTAAAACCTTCCTTTTTCAAAAAAAAAGGGGGGGGGGAATACTGTGGATGATTGATTGATAAATAAAACACTGATTGGTCAGTAGCCAGACAGGAAATATAGGCAGGACTAACAGAGAGGAGAATTGAGAGAACAGGAAGGCGGAGAAGAGGAGAAGCCAGCCTGCCCTCCAGGCTGCATGTAAAGCCACAGAACTTGTGATGACATACAGATTAACAAAAATGGGCTGAGTATAATAGTAAGAGCTAGACAATGGTAGGCCTGAGCTAATGGCCTAGCAGTTTTAATAATATAAGCATTTGTATGTTTATTTTATAAGTGGGTTACAGGACTGCCAGGGCTTGGCAGGACCTGAAGAGAAAAACTCTAGCTACATTGCCCAGGAAAGGCTTTGCCACTCCCATAAGCCTGAGCCATTGGAGTCCTTGACATAACTACATTCATGTTAGCCATACACTCTCAGAATTTCATCAGTTCCTTACACATTCACTCAGGATTCCATTTTTTTTTTCTTACGTGCTCACTGAAGGCTTCCTCAGCTCCTCCTAAGGATATCTCACATGGTCCTAGCCATAAAAAACTAAAAGCAACTAAGGTATACTGAGAACAGGAGAAATACTCCTCCCCAGGGATGAGCTGCTAGTTGGCTATCCAAAACCAAGTGGTCAGCTCTAAAATCAGGTAAACATTTTTTGAATTCATATTTCCCTTTGTAATTTGAGTATGGTGGCCTAGACTTCAAGACAGTTCCAGAGCCCCCTCTCATGCTTTTGTGAAGTCTTCTCTCATATTAAGGAGGGCTGACTTGAACACTTGCAAAGTCATTGTATAAATATTTTAAGGTTTGGTTATAAAATATTGCAGCTTCCATAGTGCTCTCCTGGATTATGGCTCTCGGAGAAGTCAGATGCCTGTATTTCAGATACTCTCACAGCCCTGTGAGAAAGCTGAGGAACAGAGGACCTCCAACCAACAGCTGTTATCAACTTGCTGGTCAAGTACACAACCATCCTGATGCACGTCTTCTAACCCAGTCTTCCCCTCTCCTGATTGACTCAACCTTGTGGGAGACCCAGACTGGAACTGATCAGCAAAAACCTCAGTATTCTTCTCAGATGGAAACTAAAAACCTTGAATGTTTGGCTTGTTTTTTAAAGAATTGGGAGTAATTTTTTGAACAGCAATATCTATATTTTGTTAGGTAATATGCAAAGCAATGATAATTGGAACCTCTTAAATATGTAGCATATATTATCAAATACAATACATATTTTATCAAATAATATTGTCAAATGAATAAACTTCCAATATCATAGTTGATTTTTCATTTTACATGATTATAGTTACACATATTTAATTTTACAAAATTATAAACATTGTCTCCTTGGTTGCTCTATTGCAAAAAGAGGTGTCCTTCTAACTAAACAATGAAGAAAAGGAGGTATTTCCCTCAAACATTTGGGATGGGAAGATTATCCAGATTCTGACACAAAACAGATAACATTATGGTTTTCCCTGAATATTTAAACATACCTAGAGCAACATTTTTTTTTCTTTTTTTCTATTCTACTTTTAAATCTTCTTTCCATTTTTGAAAGGAATTTGAGATAAAGAATTATTGAGGATTATCTAAAGGAAAAAGAACTATTTTATATCCAAGAGGACAAAAGATGACCCTACAGTTATGCTGCACAGGGCAGACTCTGGAGAGAGCAAGAATATTCCCTTAACTGCAGTCAGTGAGTGGATCTGTCCTATAGGCCTCCTCAGGATGTGCTTTCGTGTTTTGCATAGCAGACCCAGAGAGCTCAGCTTACCCCCTGTCCTGCCACTCAGGGCAAACATTGTAATATTCATGAACCACCATATACTTAAGGAAAATTAAACTGAAGAGATACAAATTTTACCAAGGTTTAAGACTTCGGTGGATTAGCAGTTTTTATCTAAAAAGTATTTAAACCTGTGGGATTTTCACTGACTACCATGCAGTTTTGCTTCTATTACCTCTAATCTTCTTTTATGTACATATAAAAGCAGAAATAAGTAGTTCAGCAAGAAATACCTGAGAGTAAAATCTTTCACACTCTGTAGTAAACCAAATGCCTGTTCTATTTTCAAACAACATAAGACTGAGAACAAAATAGAAAGTCATGTGGAAAGTAGACTCTGCTAACAAAGTAACTTTTCCATTCTCATTAAACACAGCACATGCTTTTCTAGTTTTTCTTTTATGATTTTTCTGTATCACTACTCAGTCTCTTTAGTTTCATTAATTTAAACTTTTGCTTAAGCTGTGCCATGAAGGCCTAGCACAGAACCATCATACATTGTCCCAACACTGCAGCCTGAAGTTTAAATATCAGAGCCTGATGAACAGCTTTCTGGAAAAAAAAAAAAAAAAAAGCAAGCAAACAAAAACATTTGGAAGGTGTGTGAGCACTCACTATTATTATAAAATAACTTGTCAGAGAAACATTAAACCCCACTTCAGCTTTTCGATGTTAAAGGGGGAGGGCGATAAAACTATATTTCAAGAACTCAAGAGTAGCTTTTGTTTGTTTTCTGTTTGGTTTTGCATTGTATTTTAAGCTCTGTGTTGTCCAGTACCTTCACTATTCTCATATTGTTGTCATATGTTCCACTGGGGGTCCTGGGGGGCTGATAAAAGTGAAAGCTAGAGGAAGGAATGTAGAGTGAGAGATAATGAGATTTGTTCTTGGCTCTGGGTTCAAGTGGTTTCCAGTTCTGTCTTCACTTAAATTGAAAACAGCAATGCATGCCCTGCTCTTCCTCAGCCTGAGCTGATCCTGGGGAGGAGAAGAAGCCCAGGCTTGTCTTTTTGCCTGTGAGAAGGTTCTTCCTTGCTCTCCTCTTGAATTTTATTACTTTTTATTTTATTATTACTTTATTACTCTTGCTAATTCTATGATGGGCTATTCTACCTGAGTAATAATATCTGTAAAATGTTCAGGTCACACAGTAAACTGACTGTGTGAGTATTATGTTGGAACTATCCATTGGAGCCTGGTGAGGTTATCAATACATGCACTACTGAAGACAACAAATTTTCCTCCCTCAATCTCTCAGTAGAAAGTAGTTCAGCCATGAGGGGTAGGGCCTCTTCAACCACTAGCCACCTCTCCATCCATGTCTGACTTTTGATGGGCCAGTTCTTGCACAGATGTTCACAGCTGCTGTAAGTTCATGATTGCTGTGTCTTGCCCCAAGGAAGACTTTTCTCAGTCCTTTTCCTTGTTACATTCTTGCCATCCCCACTTCTGCAAAGTTTCCTGAACCTTAGAGAGGATAGTATAAATGTTTTCCTTAGTTCTGAGCACTCGTCCCCCACTTATTCTGTGTACAGCCATGAATCTTTGCATTCACTATTGTTCACTGGGAAGAGAGGCTTCTCTGAGTAAGGCTGAGGCTAGCATTTGTCTGTTGGTATAAACACATATTTAGAAGGCAGCTGGACTGTATGTAAATTTAGCTAAACAGCAGAAATGATGTGATGAATTTTTTTAATGTGCTGACAATAAGTCTCTGTGGGCATGGGGGGTACATTATTATGGTTTGAATCTGCAATGTCCCCCGTAAGCCCCTATGTTTGAATACCTAATCTCTAGAGGTTAGCATAGATAGCTTTTGGAGGCTGTAGAACCTGGATGGCAGTGGTGGATCTTTGAGGGCAGGCCTTTGACAGTTACAACCTAGTCCTGCGTCTGATTCCACCCACTTTGCTTCCTTGCAAACCATCATGGTATCACCAGATGACACAGACTGAACCATTTCTGTAGCCACACCTTTCCCAACGTAATTGATAGAAATCTCTTGAAGCCGTAGTCTGAAACAAGCTCTTCCTCTCTTGAACTGCTTCTGTCAGGTATTTTGTCATAGTGTTGATACTGGGTTGCAAGTGCCCCGTGAGAAGGACTAAATTTCAATGGCTTTTACAAAGGCCGTTTTTTGTTAAAAATAGCTTTGTTCCTAGAATATGTTGTGAGCACAGTTTCCCCTCCCTAATCTCTTCCCAGATCTTCCTACCTTCCTCACCCATCCAATTCCACACCTTCTTTCACTCTATATTTAGGAAACAAACAAACAAATAAACCTAAAGCAATAAATCCATGGGAGTCTGTTTAAGAAGTATTAGGGAAATTTATTAAGGTAAATTGAGGAAATACATTCAGGAATACAGAACAGAGTAGACAGCTGAAGTAGTTCTCTGATCTTACCAGGAGCGAATCCACCTCCATAGGCAGGAGCAGGGAGAAGGGGCATGTGGTCCTTCTCCCTCTCTTTTAAAAGGTCAGGAACAATGGCAGGAAGCATGGCCACCTTAGGGCCCTATAGCCCAAGGTCATGGGCAGAGCAAATACCACTACACAAACCTACTAGAATTTAAAAAGAAGAAAAGGCATGAGAAACACAGACACACAGACAGACAGACAGACAGACACACACACACACACACACACACACCCCTCACAAAATTGGGAACATAATATACAAGCAAGAGACCAGTAAGGTTAAAAAAAAAAGATTAAACAAAGCAATATGAGAAAAAAGAAACAACAAACAAAAAAACCTCCAAAATACCACTGAGTTTGTCATTTGTTGATCTTCTACTCCTGGGCATGAGGCCTGCCCTTAAGTGTGGTTTGTATGGGGAAGTGGACAGGAGCTCTCATCCCTAACGAAGAAGCTATCTCCAATGGACTACCACTTGTAAAGGAAAACAGTTTTTTCCATGAAGTCTCTCTGAGTATAATAACTAATAGGACTTTAAATAGTCATTTGCTTGTAGACCCAACAATCAAGGCATCTTTTCTGAAGAGTTGCATATTTTGAAACAGTTAATTATTTAATTTGTGAACAAAAATTAATTTTCAAAAACATTTTATATATTCTCTTAAATGACTGATCTGAGAAGAAACAAGATTAGCAGTAGTATACACAGTGCCGAAGCTGTGAATATGTGTGAATTTCTTCCTTCACCCCTTAGCAACCCTCTCACAGGGCAACTTAGAGATCTCCTAGTACTGTAAATTAATGAAGCCATTTTAAGAAGCATCTTAAGTTTAAAAAGCCATTAGGAGTCCATTAAATGAACTGTGTAAGGAGCTAGTAAAGCATTATATTCATTCTATAAATAAAGTCATGTTTGTTTTGTTATAATTATGAGAAATAACCAATATTAGTACTTTTCTAATGAGTGTTGTTTTCTTCTAAAGCACATTTTTAAGCCCTTTAATATTCTTTTTCTTAAAGCATATACTGTTTAGGAAATCCAACTGCCTTATCATCTGCAGTCAGCATAATTTTGAGTAAGATTGTGTTTAGGGGTGTGTGTGTGTGTGTGTGTGTGTGTGTGTGTGTGTGTGTGTGCGTATTCTTTGTGTATAGGGGAAACAAATCTTTCTGATGCGAGTACTTGGGATTGAATCCATTGCATCATGAAAGTGAAGCATATGCTCTACTCCCCAAAGCCAGCCCCAGAAAAATAAAATTCTACTTCAGCCCTACTTTACTTTGTCTGATTGAATAGGCAAACTGTATCATATGATCACTTTTCACCCTCAAGATTCCTTCCATCCAAATCTGTTTATTGTCTTGTGAATCTAGTCTCTTTTCCTGGCATGAAATCACATGTAGATGATGATGAATTTAGTAATTCCATGGCTATTAGTAGTGCAGATAATGACTGGTTTGTTTTTTCTCCTTGTATCCTCTCCTCAGACATGGGATTATTTGACTATCTTAAACCCTTGAGAAGAAATTATGACCTTAGTTAGGTAAGAGAGATTTAAAACATTCATAGCACTCTTAAGCAAATCCTTTGTGCCCCAGCTCTGAATGACACTGTACCTCAGCCATACCCAGGAAAGTTTAGGTTGGTCTCAACACCATGGTAATAAATCTCCCTCATGACAGATTAGCCAGGTCATCACAATGTTCAACTAGTTAAAGAAATGGGGAAAGAATGGTGTGGAGACTGGAGATGAACTTAGTGGTTTAGAGCACATGGTTGGTATGCATGAAACACAAGGTTCAACCCTGGCAACACACACACACAGGCACACACACACATTGTGCAAGTATAGAGCAGCAGCCATAGACTTATTAGATATCTATTGGTATGGTTACAGAAGATATAAATGGCATTTAGAATTGATCAAAGATTTAAGAATTAATTGACAAAACTGGCAAATGGAAAGTATAAGATCTCAGTCTGTTCATTCATAGGAGAATATTAACAGTAGGCCTGTAAACCATATCTTTCCTTCCAGGAATATCAGTAACAAGGAGGTCAGTCAACTTACCATGCAAACATGGTAATAGCCTGAGGACAAGATCCCTTAGTAACACATCAATGATGTTCATTGCTGGTATAATACCAGGAATCCTTACTATAATTGTTTTCATGGTGGTCTCATCTCTTTATTTTTATATGCATTCATCAGCCATGTGACACAGCAAGTGTTTTGAACGAAGCATGCTCTAGGCATGAATATTTCTTCATTAAAGTAGTAGAAAGGTCCAGTGTAAGATAAGGAGCATTGTCTTACCTAAGGAGATGTCTGGAAATCTACCTCAGAAAGTGTGTGATAGTTGCAAAAGTGTTCTATGTCCTTGTGGAGTGATGATCACTATCACAATTTGCTTTCTTTCACTGTGCTGAGACATTGATCAAAACCAAGTTGGGGGTAGGAAAAGATTTATTTAGCTGTAAATTACAGTTCATTGAGGGAAGGCAGGTAGGAATTCAAGACAGAAACCTGGAGGGAGACAGTGAGGCAGAAGCCACAGAGAAATGCTACTTATTGCCTTGCTCTCCATGTCTTGTTTTCCTTGCTTTATTATACAACCCAGGACCACCTGCCCTGGATGGTACTGCCCACATTGGGTTTGGTCTTCTCACATCAATAATCAAGAAAAGGCCTCTCAGACATGCCCACTGGATAATCTGATAGAGGCAATTCCTCAATTTAGGTTCTTTCTTCCCAGACAACTCTAGTTAGTGTAAAATTGACAAAAAGTAACCACCACAATAACCAGCTCAATGAAAGTGTAAAACTACATAGAACTAGTTAGATAAGAAAAAAACTTTATCCTATTAATTTTTTAAAAATATACAAATATGGGCCATGAAATGTTTCAGGATATGATGAAGTACAGTCCGTCATTATTAGAGTTAAAATATTGTTATAATCTCACTTTCTCTGATTGCCTTATTTACTTTTAGGAGAGGTAGTCAGCAAATTCAGAACTCAATGTGAAGCTTCTACAGTCCTGGAAAAGGTGTGCATATATCCATCCAGAGAAAACACATTTTACAAAGTATTCATGTGCTTTATAGATCTTTATGTGGGCTGTGATAACTGTGCCTGGCCATCAAATTCCCCAGTTAGTCAAGATTCTCAGCTCCATACTAGGCATTGCCCCCTCTTCCTGTTCAGAACACTGCTACCTTCTTCAGCCACATACAGTTGATATGGAATCTTACACTCAGGACTGATATTGCATTGCCTCCACCAAAAACAGAATATTCACATCTGATCCCCTATGTTTCCCAGTTGATATCCTGACCAATTTCTAACCTGGCTTTCTGGTTTCTACATACAAAAGTCTCCTACCAGGACCTTCTCTTCTCAAAAAGCTATGTTGCTTCTGGGTAACAGATGTACTTTGATTTGTAGATGCTACAGTAAAGTAGATGCTTCTCAATTAGCAATGAGTTTGTTCAAGAGAATACTCTCCATCCCAGGAGAGGTAAAATAATGAATATTTCATATACCCACTGGCACTGGCTGCCTCCCTTGGTTTACATGCTACTCATGTGTAATGTGTCCACACAGGAAGGCCACAGGTATTTAAGTTATGGAGGAAAGGAAGTGAACAGTAGAGTGTTCAGCAATGG
This sequence comes from Onychomys torridus, assembly GCF_903995425.1. NCBI lineage: Eukaryota > Metazoa > Chordata > Mammalia > Rodentia > Cricetidae > Onychomys > Onychomys torridus. The sequence continues at coordinate 110,969,976 of NC_050446.1, forward strand.
CCCATGTTGGACTTTTATGTGCCGGAGTGTATTTCCGTTAACAGATGCTAGTTCAAGTGATTTTGTAGATTTATTTTGTCACACCAAAATAAAATTTTGAAAATGAGAGAGACCTAAACATTTCAGAGAAACTTAGATTGAAGATAACACAAGTGAAGTAGACAGAAACTATCTTTCTCCTACAAAAGAGGACCTAGTGTCTCTTCTATCATAATGAATGAATTTTCTCCAAAAGACATGGATCGCTGTCTCAGAGGACCATCCCCTAGGCAGCACAGGGCTTGAAGGGAAAAATCCATAGCATTGGCACATACTGGACTTTTCTATCTGAGGGGTTGGGAAAAAGACACCCACATTTTTTCTTGATCATTTCCTTCTTAATTCATCAATCTCTTTTGATGGGCTGACTGGGGTACAGCCTTTCAAAGGCATATTTATAGATTGTTACATAAAATATTTTCTCGACCAAGGTCCCTAACCTAATTTACATGTCTTACTTAAGGGGGATATCACATGCCTCCAAGACTATATAGTCTTTCATTAAGCACTGTGTGTAATACACAAAAATACAGGAGCCCCAGGTGTGTCTGAGTGTCATGTGATCAATGCAATGGGGTTGCAAGCCCTCCTCAGCAAAATATCATTGTTTTCCACAAGGATTCTTCAAGATCAAGATAGTTTAAAAATATCTGTTCATTCTAACATCCATCCCATACAGCGATTCTGTTAAATTCCTACAGAGTACAGGTAACATGTATTCCATCTCCCTACATGATTGAAAACAAAGTCATCCCAATGTCCCATATACATTTACATCTAAGTAACTTATTGCAGATTAATAGAGCATAAGCAGACAGAAAGTATCTTTTCACAGCCAACTCCCTTGCTGGCGGGTAGCATATCATGGCTCCTAAGAAAGAGCCAATCATCCTACTGTCTACCTTGAAAGTCAGTCTTACAAGGAATCTTAAAGGAATCACAAACAAACTTTTGTACATAAAACAATCAGTTGGCTGTACTTTGTATCTTTAGGGTGTATACCCATTTGTCAATAGTTTCTTATATCAGGAGATTAAGGGCAGCAATGGCTACAAGGAGTTAATCATCTCCTTTGATCAACACCACCTTTAATAGTTTGACTGCCTTGTATTTTTACCCTCAGCTATATGTCCTTATGGACATTAGATTGTTTTCTGTGTTTTTTTTTTTCCATTTTAAAGTTATTGTCAAAACATCTGCTCTAACTTGAAGTTATTTTAAGGCTTTGTTTTAGCCAATGATGCACACCAAAACCTGTAACTTTATCTTTTTAGCATTAAGAGAAACAGGGCCAGCCTGGCTTCCAGATAATTCGGTTATTCTCCTAATCATTGACCTGAGCTGTGATCTAAAGCAGCTCCTCAAGTGGAGCTTACAGGCCTTAGCTGTGAAACATATCCTTGTATATACTTTTATTCATCAAGGCTCTGTATAAGGCAACATTAGTACCAATTAGACAGTACATCTTAGGGGCGAAATCATCTTCATTAATAATTTGCAGGTGGAAATGTCCAGTAAAACAGCGTAATTCCATTAGATAAACACATTATCTTATAGGCAGCAGGGAATTTCCCCACACCCAATCAAAAATGTCAGATAGCGGAGACAGATGTTACAGCAGCCATGCAAAGGCACAGCAGGAGCAAAAGGTATTCTGGGGGCCCTCGGTCTTTGGGGGGGGGGGCTTGCATACCTGAGAATTATCCACCAGGGGGTTGCCTCCTGCTGGACCAACACTGTGAACCTCAAGTGTCACCTGCTGCCCCCTGACATAGCTACAAGCAGACATGTTCCTCCAAGGAAGTGTGGGAAGCTTGCCTGTATTAATGAACAAGACTGGAGGCATGTAAGATGAAAGACTTCTTTAGTTCAGTAGGAGGACAATACAGGTATAGTGAATGCTTAAAGTTGCCACAGGGTGTGGTGCACTTCTTGGGATGGGGTGGGGTGGGGAGAGTACTAGGAGAACACACAATTGCTATCTTAAGTGAGGCTTCTCTCAGGTTGGCACACAGTTTCATTGCTCAAATGTGTTTTCTGTTGAGCTCTCTGTTCTCCTGAAACTCCATGTGCATGTGTGGTTAACTTTAATGGGTTAAGGTTTTCTTTCTCCCCAAATGGTATTGGCTGTGGGAGTGGAGCAGAGGTGTGCTATATATCGCTACTTCTCAAGATGTTACCATATACCATATCAATCACCAGGGATGTGGATCAAATGCATATCCTGCTCCAGCAGGTCTGCAGTACACCCTGACAACCTGCACTTCTAACATGTATCTGGTGATTCTAATGCTGCCACTTGCTGCATGCTAAAAACCACTGGTCTAGCTCTAGATGGATCCCTTTATGAATACAAACTTATCTGTTACCTGCTTCTGGTAGTCAGTTTAGCCACATTCCTGTGGTCAGCTTCTACAAAGCCTTTCCGTGTTTAGATGAAATAGCTTTGCTTAGTTTGCTTCACAGAGGAAAGTGGGGGAAAAAATGACCCAAGAATGATCCATGTAGAAAAACAATCTTTTCCTTTCTCCTCTGCTGCAAAACAGCTGATCGCTAACTTGAAATGCAAATATAATGATTCCCCCAAATGGCAATATGTAAATGAATTATCATCAGCAAACTGAACTACATGCATGAAAAGGCTTTTTCTGAAAATACTATTGAAGAAATTTCAAGACACCTAATTGCTCTTCCTTCCTTTTATATCCCATCTACTTTGCACAGCATAGCTAAATCTCCTTCCCTAGTGAACTGTGCTCATATCTATAATACCATTTACTCTGTTGATTTAGAGATATAATCCTATACTGAATTATACTACCATTTACAAATCTTTTTATTCACTCTTGTCTTTCCAGGAAAGTTCTCAAAAAAGCAGGGATGATAATATTATCAATAACAGCTATATTAATTAACAAATACCAAACATTTTTGCTGTTCAGGCACTGTGCCTACATTTAATACTTTCAACTCTGTTGTTGCTTTTTTATATATGAGAAAAGTTAGAATTAAAGAGACTAGATGACAAAGTGTAGGTAGAAATTGTAAGCTGCCACCTAATATCCATTCTCCATTTTGCTCCATGTACTAGAACAACAGCTTGGTTTAGGGTAGCAGAAAAGTTACTTAACAGTTAAGCTCTCCTGACTCTCTTGAAATTAATCTAGCCAGGGGCTGGAGCATGGCCAATCACAAGTAAAAAGACTGCTATAGACCTTGAAAAAGGACAAAAGGGCTGAGGGAAGTAGAGTGGAACCCTACTAGAGGAGTGCTTTCTTGTCAGTTTCTATTTAACTGTTTTCTTTTCTCTAGTTTTCACCACTAATGGCATAAAATCCCAGAAGTCATCGAGGACTACTAGGTAACCTTGAAGATAAAGATCATATACCTGCTTAATAGAGCCCAAAAATAAGAAGACCCTGCATGCTAGTGACATTGAAGCAGCCTTCTTAAATGCTTTAGGGTTTTTCTCTCTCTCAGCCTGTTCTTACTTTATCTAGAATACATGTCACCAGTAAGAGGTATTGTCTACATTCACTCTAACACAACTCAGCTCTGGCAATAGTAGCACCAAACCTATGGTGCATAGACACCATGCTCAGCTTAGTTCACTATAAGAAGGAACATACGTTTTGGACTAAGATAGCTCTTCCAGGGATTTTCTTACATGGTCCACGTCAGGATATAGAAGGCATCAATACACTGACATTTCTACAAACACTCTGAAGGTGTGGAAGGATATTTGTTGAATGCTACAGACATTTTCAAACACTCTTTTTCACTTCTTATTTTTCCTGATGTCTGTTTTTTTCTCATTTGCAATTCATGTATCTTTAAGGTAAGCATTATCATCCATGCATTCACTTGGGGAACATTTGTAACAGTTAAAATAAGCACATATGAGTCGATATTATGACACAACAGACAGAACCTCTATTAGAACAACTGAGAAGTTAAAAAAAAAGTAAATAGTATGTTAAACAGTAGGAGCAAATAAAACTTTTTCATCTCCACCAAGAAACCCAGCATGTGTTTTTTATTTCAAGAACAAATCCTGGTTAAAGAAAGCTGATGCATGTGTCTGTCATGAGTTGGGTATTGTTGGGCATTGATTTCAGAACCTCACACATGGAACCATATCTGCCCATCACAGACCAGAGGAAACAACCAATCATAGAAAGCCTCCCAGAAGGCTTGGGTGTCTGGTGCTATTTATTGTTAGGGTTACAGTCACTGTAATTCTTACATGCCTGCCTCTTCTGGAATTAAATGTGTAAACCACCACCTGGCTACGGATTTCTTATAATAGTTACTTTCATAGGGTTATCCTGCTTTAATTTGATTCTTCATTTTTCCTTATTTTTTAGTGTTAGGAGTAAACTTTCAAGTTTTTCAAATGTATAATCTATCTTTCTCCCTGATTTATTGTGAACTTGTTCACTGGAAAATGTTAATATTCTATTCTTAATTAAACATGATTCCAATTTTGTAGTTAGAGTTTTCCTACCTGGCCCAGAGTCAGGACAAATCTCTCTCACCCACCAGGCCCATAGACGCTCAGACCCAACCAAGAAAGCACACAGAAACTTATATTGCTTACAAACTGTATGGCTGTGGCAGGCTTCTTGTTATCTACTTCTTCTATCTTAAATTAACACATTTCTGTTAGCCTATACTTTGCCACATGGCTTGTGGCTTACCAGTGTCTTTACATGTTGCTTCTCATGGCGGCGGCTGGCAGTGTCTCTCTCCAGCCTTCTACTTCCCAGAATTCTCTTCTCTCTTGTCCCGCCTATACTTCCTGCCTGGCCACTGGCCAATCAGAACTTTATTTACACAGAGCAATATCCACAGCACAATTTGTCCGTTATTTCATTATTTTCAGAAGTTTTGTCTATCTTGCTTATATGAGCTACATAAAATTTGATGTCTTTGCTAAATTTTGCTAGCTTTTACCATTTCTATTTATGCCTCCCATGACTAGATATCTTTGCCATTTATCTGCCAGATAGTGGCTTGCCATTTTGATGACCATATAGCTATACCATTGCACACACACAGTGAATTGGAGAAGACAGAGATTTTCCTTTTGCTTTCCTGGTTGTTTGTCTTATAGCCAATAGTGCTGTGCTGTTTTTGAGGTTCCTTTCTCAATATTGGCCATTCCATCCCCCAGTCTATAGGCTACAGCTTTCCATTAGTTTTGATTCCACCAGTGGTTGAGTAACCATTAGTAAACCATGCATTAGCAAAATGTTGTGACCATTTCATTGGTCCCCACAGTTCAATAGATGCCCCTTGGGTGAGGGGTGGGAAGTTTGTGGAAGGGGATTGATTATGGGCAACTGAGCTATTTCCTCAGTGCTGGATGGCACAGACCCCTTTGCTACTACATCTTGGTCACAAAGGAATTCAAATAGGTGTCAGTTCTACTGTAATACCTTTCCTCCCAAAGCTAAGCCTGCAAAAGACTCTGTCTTTGAACAGATTCAACCCTTCATTGTAAAAGGTGCCCTTATGACCATAAGGTGGTTGGCAATGACTGAATGTAAGGTTCTCCTTGCCTCATAAAATGCCCAGATTCCTTTCTCAAGGAGAGAATATTTATTCTTCATATATGAAAGTGTTTGCAATAGAAGCCAACAGGTAAATATTGGTGAACTCCTTTTTGCTTTATGATGAGTTCCCAGTTGACAATTCACCAATAAATAAGATATTCATAATTAGGGTATCACCTGGCTCAATATTGGCCAGGGTTGCATGCTTGGAGAAAGGCTTACTGACAGTCACCAAAGATGCTCTTTGTTCCTGTCCCCATTGGAAATTAGCTGGCTTACTAGTAATGTTAATCTGTATTTTCCATTGCTGCAACAAATCATGTCCCCATAAATTCATAGCTATATTAGCCAGTCTTATACTCTAGACCTAGCTTGCACTTTATTTTATCTGAGATAAAGTTTCAATACCTAGAAGCTGAATATTTACCTCCTGAAGAGGCCAATCTGAATGCCAAGGTTTTGGTGAAATTTTGTTATATCGGCTCCTGTGTCTAGTAAACCTTCAATTGCAATTCCAATGCCATTTATTTGCATTTTTAGCTTTGGTCCCTGATCATTTATAGCAGTTTGATAAACTACTTCTTTTCTGGTCTCTCCTGAATTATTTTTTGTTTTGTCTACAGAAGTTATTCTGTCCTTGATTACATCCAGAGTAGCGTTTGGTTTTGGTTTTGGTTTTTTAAAAAACAAAAGCAAAAACAAAAAATAAGCATTAAATCTTTTAATTGTTCTATGGATGTATTTCTCCAATGATGACAGAGAATGATTGAATCAAATTTAATATCAAGGGCTGTGGGAGGCTCCTTGGGGCATTTCCTGATGGCAAAGGATTACCTTGCCTTCCCCTTGTTGATCTGCTTTCATTAGTCTGATGATAGCCTAAGCCAAACCTTCTGCATACTCCAGATGGCTGGGGACTTCATTTTGGATTGTCTCTAGAAAAAAACATTGTTTCTAGGAAGGCCTTGTCTACAATCCATTTTGAAGTGAACTTGCTTACTATGGGTAAACATCTGACATTTTTATTTTTCTTAAAACTTTTAGAAATTATTTCTCCTATCAGAGTAAAATCATAAACATGAGACTCAATATCAGCCATATTCCTAATCCATTAATCTATTGGTGCTCATCTTGCTTTTAAAAGCCTAATCACCTTTTTCCATTCTAAATTAGTATTTTCAAAAGACAAAGATTCGATTAACACTTGTCTGACTTCCAGACCTGGTACAATTCTATTTATAGCTGAAGTCAATCTTTGAAAAAAATCAGTGAAGGCTTCTTTGGGACCTTGTATAATTTTAGTAAATGACTCAGGCCTCTTTCCTGATTCTTCAACCTTGTCCGAAGCATTTAAAGCTACTAAAGAACATGGAACTTAAGTGTGATCATCAAATTCAAGCTGCTTTTGTAACTCAGCATATTGACCTCCACCTAGAAACTCATCTTAGGAAATATTAATAGCTGTATCCCTATTTCAAATGGTCCCGGCTTCCTCTTTCCATCATGTTTGACTTTACAACTGAGGACCAGTTTTCAATATTGCTGTTGCCAAATCTTTCCAGTCTTAGGGAGATGATTCTGTTTTGAGGTACCTGTGAATTTAATCTGCTTCACATATGGTGAATGGATAGCATATGAATTGACCGCTTCCTTAAATCTCCTCAAATCCAATAGAATATATTATATAATTCCATTTAACTTCTTGATAACCTTGGGGTTCCCATTGTCTGTTCATGGTTCTTGTATAGTAACTGAGTAAATGAAGGTTGGTTTTCTAACAACCTTGGGCCATTCCTTTTGTTTCATCATGTGGTGGCATAGCAGATTTTTATCTGAATTCCTCTGTCTGTATCTGAGTATTTTCTTAAAATCCTCTGTTGTTATTAAGGATAAAATATGAATTATCAGACTGATAGTAATTAGAATTGATATTATGTTAATCTCAGTCAATTTTCTGCTTCTATTTTCCAGCCATCTAACGTACCCTTATATAGGATCCTAATGCCCTGTATTATGATATTTCTGATCCTTAATGTGGGAAAGGTTTTTCCTTTTAATATTACTTAACATCTCCTTGAGGACTTCCCAGGTGAGTTACCAAATCTGATGGCTTCTTACTTAATTCACATCTTGTGTAACTTCTTTGTCCATGTGGTTGTATCATACATTGGAGCACCAAATGTTTTTAACAAAATCTCAATTGTTCAATTTTACCAACAAAGACTTGGAAGCCAGATGCTGGGGTGAAAGCTTGCTAGCTCAGAGAGGCATAGGAAGTACCCAGATGACCTTACTGCTGAGCTGACATCCCTGAGAAACTCCCTCTTTCTTCCACTGTCTCAAACAAACAAAAAAAACCCCTAAAGTTCAATGTCTCTCCCTTCTACTTCCAATGCATCTCTTTGGCTGTCCTCCTCACTCCCTCTTACTCTCTATGGATTTTTCTTGTTCACTTCCTGTCAATTCATTGCTTGTTCCATCTATTTATCTATGGTTGACTTTATTTAATCCTGTTTACAATAAGCAGAAAGTTCTTGGAATAAAGATGTGTGCTAGGGCTGAGCAAAACCACAACTAGAAATGGATTTTTCCAGTAAATAATGCAATCTCAGTGTTCCCAGTGTGATCAAATATCCTGCAACAAAAAAGAGTTCTCAAAAGACAGGAAATCAGGGAGACATTAAAAGAAGAATATATTAGCAATGTTGTGTTTCCCCTGGAACCTGGTACCTTGCTTCCACAGGGTTTATTGTCTTTAAAATATTCTACCTCAGACCTTACTGTCCAACAACTCCAATGGAAGTAACCCATTCCTAATATCAGGGTTTTTGTTAGTCTGTGGTTATCTTGTTGCCATGTTATACGGTAGGTCCATTTACACTCTGTTTATATGTGTATATGCTTATATTTTAGGAAGCTGTTGGAGAACTCATTTCATATTTTTTTAGGTATTTAGTACGAGTTGTACTAATCACTTCTCTACCTTGCCCTCCCATTACCCACCCTATTTAATCTTTCCTTTTCCATTATTCTCAATTTTCCCCTTGGTAGTACTGTATTTTATCTAACTTCTCTCGAAACTTCCCACCTCAAAAGAATGTCCCCTTACTAGTTTCCTAAATGCTGTAGGCATTCCAACTGAGATACATATATTTAAACATTCAAATGTCCCCCAAATATTGCAGGCTATTATTGTCCTGTTAAGCTCCAGAACTTGGTAGTAAAACCCTATTGCTAAAGACATCACATACTTCAGTCATAGAACATGGAGAAATCAATCCATCATTAATCTAGAAACTTCATCCCTATTGGCTAGCCTTCATAGAGCTGGAAGGTGCTTAACCAGGTGAGAACTTTGTAAGCTACAATAATGACTGTCCTGGTGAGACATGAGCACAGCTTCAGGAGTGGCATGAACATCATGGGAGTTAACCACCACTTTCTTATTGGATTTCAGTCCTCCTTTATAAGGTGGAATCTATACTTAGAATCATTACTAGGGTAAATAACCTATGGTTTACAGTGGAGGACCTACTATTACGTCTCTGAGAATTGGACAGAGTATTAAAATGACACTCACAATGACTTCTCATTATATCCATAGATTAGTGCTTCTTTCAAACCTCATCAGGGAAGCTTCCTTTGTAGCATACAGTAGTTAACACAGAGAAAACAACTGGTAAAAGTTGTTTTAGAATAAGCTCTAAATTGAACATCTATATTACACACACACACACACACACACACACACACACACACACACACACACATATACACACACACCTACCTCCTAAGGCTTAGGGTTCATGGTAGAAGAGGTAGTGAACAGACTGTAAGAGCCAGAGGTAGTGGATGACTACAAGGAAACAGAGTTTGACAGACACAACAGGGAATTCACACATATGAACTCACAGCGGTTGTGATAGAAACCTATGAGATCTTAAGACAGATGAAATTCCAGCATGGAGAGAAGAGGTAGACACAAAGTCCTACCCCTGTCTGAGGAGCTATTGGCAACTGATAGCTGCTGGATGAGATAGAGCTGCTAATTTTAAGAGTGTAGCCCTGTGATAGGTATAAAATGCTACAGTGGACAGTCATACATCCAGAGCATATAGGCAGCACTAACTGAACTTGATGGTTATTTTTTTTCTTTTTAAATGAATGAGGACACAAAGTGGTGTGTATATGGAATAGGGGTATGAGTGCCCTGGTACATGCACCAGTTTGCTGGAGGTGCTTCCAAGGCACTCACCACATCCTTTTTCTTGCTTTCACCCAGGGAATTTTCTTATTACCAATTTTTCAGATTTTTTTTGTGCAATTTCATTCTCCTCCTTTAGAAAATGGTTGTGTTATGCTTTCTGAAACTAATCCAAATTATAACTGAGCATTGGCTTATCATGAAAGAATAGAGCTCTGAATTTTATGATCAAAACACAATAATTAAAAGGAAGAACCCCCATTCCTACCTTGTTTATTGCACAAATGGTAGCCATGATTTTTGTGTCGACTTTTTTCAGCTTCTATTAGCTGCTCTATAAATAGCAAGAACTTTCATATCTGACTCAGTATTTTTAGCATCTGGCATAGATCTTTCCTAGAGCTCGCATCTAACAAATGCTAGAGAACAACTTAATGAATGAATATTAGGCATAGCTATGGATACAGTATTTTTTTCCTGTAAGAAAGAAATGATTGAAAATGTATGGGTGGTCCAGGCAGTTAATGCAAACCTATAAATAAAATGTTATACAAATAGTTTAAAAAACAGAGTAATACATGCCTCCACGCACACACACACAAAATTATGTCATTTGCAGGACAAAATAATGGATGGAAGTAGAGACCATTACAAAGTAGAAGGAGAGGATGAAAGTATAAATAGAGACTATTAAGAATGTGGAAAAAGGAGAAAGGGGAGAAAAGGGAGGAAATTAAAATAATAAATGGGTAAATATGATGAAATCACATTTTATGGATCTATGGGAATGTTAGATCCTTTCTTACATTGTACAGTTAAGAAATTAGCATGGTATAGTGCCATACACGCATAATCCCACCACAAGGGAGACTGAGGAGAATTTCTGCAAGGTCCACGTTAGCCTGGCCTATGTAGTGAGTTCAAGGGCAACATGAGGTACCTACC